>NW_009953205.1:287574-292891 GCF_000747805.2 Chaetura pelagica | reverse complement strand
CAGAACTAAGTGGAATTTAAATGTCAGATTTATATTAAATAGTCATATCCACCATTATTACATGTAATAAACAAAAGCCTATTACTTTTATTAATAAGCAGTGTTGGACATTTAAACTAAAGCTTAGGGAGACAGAGGCAGCACCTTTGCTAAGCAGAAGGAATAAGTGAGACACAAGGGAAGTAAAAGAAGAATATCCAGGAAGCCCCAGGTTTTTTTATCTTTGTTTCTGATAATTTAATCATCTTTTCCTCATAGGAAAACAAAATGCATCTCTGCTCACACAAAACTCTCCACTTTATAAAAGGTGAAGCTGTCTCTTGTGGATGCACATGCCTAAGGCCAAATGCCTTCTTTCTTTCACAGGACACTTTAAACACCAGCTTCTCTTTTTCATTTTTTTTTTCTTTTTTTTATTTATTTCAAAAATTCAATTCTTTTATCTAGGCTTGAGCCACCCTAGGTGCCTTGCAAGCTGAATTTTAACACATGCATGAGCAAGGGGTTTATCTTTAAGGAAACTGTCTATGCAATTACTTTGCCCAGTCCAAAAAAATAATAATTGAAATAAAAATTATCTCTTAGCTTTGCTTTTTGATCCGATATGCTTAAGGGCACGGAGAACAATGCATTTTTGATTTGCACACTCAAGTACAGCTGATAGGATAGTCCCTGTGATGGTTCGATATGCAAATATGTTACACGAAGGGTTGAAGGATTGACACAGCACAGGATATTCCAGCTAAGACACTATCAGCAAAATCATAACAATTAGCTGTTTGATTGCGGCAGACACAGTTCATGCACCAGCCTCACATTTAGAATGAGGTATCCCCCCATCCCTTTCTTGTCTCGCCCCACCCTCAGCACCATGTCCACATTGATAGCATGCTTTGCCAAGAGGTAAGGGCTCCAAGATAAAGATGAAATATCTAAAGTGTTGGTATAAATTACAATTGTACATTATTAGCTATTTAATTACATGAGATACCAGAGTGGAGCTTGCTGATTTCATGCTTCTGTTCAAAGTTACCATGGCAGTATTCCTCCCCTGCGAGACGGCATCGGGAATTATTGTTAGCACATGCTAAAACAGACAAAGCAATGTATTCTCACCACATTCTCTCCCTGCCTCTAAGTTTAATACGAAGGAATTCCTTAGGCATCTGAAAAAAAGCACATGTCTGGCATGGGGCTGTGAACCAGGAGATCTGACTTTGGAGATAAGGTCGGCATCCTAGGCCTGAGGCGGGTGGCTGCTGTGCTGACTGCGGAGGTGACTTGTTCTGGTCTCCATGAGGGACACCCGGTTTCCCGTGCACCAGAACCCCCCCTCCCTGCCCACACCCCCCTGAGGGATGGCATTAGCTTTGCCTCCAAAAACAGCTGCTTATCAGCTCCTCTGGAGGGAGGAAGAAGCAGTGGGTGGCAGAAGGTTGCAAGGAGGAGGAGGAGGCTGGAGGGAGAGAGAGGAAAAAAATAAAAAGGAGGAGGACCAAGAAAAAGGAGACATTAATAAGGATGAAGGAAAAGGGGGGGAATTGTACTCTACCCAAACATGCATGCAGAAAAAGGCCTGATCAAACAGCACACTTATTCATGTGCCACTGATTTCTCCATATGTACAAATGTGCAAGATAATGCCTAAATATACACAAGTGCACCAGACAGACAGAAAATCAGGACTGAGGGATGTCTTTTGGTGTCTTGTCCTCTTAAAGGAGGGAAATCAGCATTTTACATTACAATCTAAAAAACTCCTTTATGATGCAATGTAACAAATGCTGGAGTTACACATTAAGTTCTTGAACCAGATTCCCCAGCTGGCACCAGCCCCAGTGCCTGTGTGCAACAGCGATGCAAAGCCATCTTCAAAGGTACTGGGATCCCCCTAATCAGGCAACAGGGAATGCTGTCAGCAGGACTGGATTGGAAAGGCTTGAATTTAATGTAAGGCTTTTATTTCTCTTTGGTCTTCTGCATGAGGTCTCTATGGATAGTCTGGTTAACAAGGACAGGCGCTGACAGATGTTGTCATGCACCATGACAGAATGCTTCTTGCTCAGAGAAGATAGATTTAAAGCCAAATGAGCAATATGAATGGAATCAATTAATGAGTCACACCTAGCTGAGATGGCTAAGGCTGTCTTTAGCCCCACATCAATGAAGTATTCTCACCCATGATGTACAGGCCTTTTTCTGGCAGAAGCATACTGAGGCACACCAAAAACCTCCTCAGGAAAAGAACCACCCACCACTGAACTGCCGACTAATAGACCTGAAAGTCCAAGTTTCACCTGTTTTTTTAAGGCTTGTAGAGCATTAGGGTAGAAAGTTAAAAGTAACATAAAACTTACAACTTCTGTTTAACATACCAGCTCCTTTATCAGTGACAAGGAACAACCAGAAGGCTTGACCCTGTTGCAAGGATCAATCTGGCCTCAGAGGGCTTGGATGGTCTTTACTTAAAAGTCCTGGCCCTACAGCATGGCTGTAGAAGGTAAAAGTACAGAACATTCCAGGTGCAATCCTGAAGAAGGATGGTAAATCCAAAAAGAGAAGGGAAACCCTGATTGCAGCACTTTCCCATTTATTGTCCCACTCTAATGTATTAATAGAAAGTATATTAAAAAAATAAAATCCATGCACTTTGCATTTAAACAGCCTAATTTGAAGATATTTTTAGAAACTTCCCCATCTCTGAGCACATCCAGTGATAACTACAGTGACTGAGTGCTGTTCCTCTGCTCCATTCTCTTTTCCTTCCTCTACAGATTTCAAGACAGCTTTGTCTGGTAGTACTGGTACCAAATGTTCAGATTCCTCATAATTTCTTTGAACAGTTTCAACTTGTTTATTGACCTTTGCTAAATTAAAACATCACTTAGAACAACAGAACAATAAAAACAGTGTTTTATTGAAGTTAGCTTTCAAGGAAAAGTAGAGCAGCAGAATACCTGGGAATTATGGTAATTCAGGAGCAAAAAAAGAAAGCTTTCTGGAAGTGGCAAAAGCATTTAACATGGGGATTGTAAAAATAAGCTGTAAAACCCTTTGCTGCCCACCTCCTGCAATACAATCTCCATGCTAATGTGAGAGCAACCCAGGAACTGTTATTCTTACACCAGGAAAGCTTAGGGATTTCCAGTTTTCCCAATCTATGTGATGCTGACCCAGCAAAAGTTAAAATTTTGAAAAGCTGAATGGACAGATAATTTCAGACTCCATGTACAATTGCAACATTTCATTTATGCCATGAGAATGATGTATAAATGTTGACTTATTGTCATCTAAACTTCTTCACATAAACTAAAATTTCAGTATTAAAAATCTTTTTAGTGCAAAAGAAATTGAATACTGAAGGCTTTTTTCTGCAAAACCATCAGTGACACCAACACCTTACACTTTTGCTGAATCAGTATTTTTAACCCTACCACTATGCTCACCTGCTCTGACTTGTTTGGAGATGGCTATTGAGATATGAAGGATGACTGCTTCTCCTGACATTCTCAAGAGAATAAGCTTTCAAGTCTAGAACTTTCTGGTTTTGACTTGGCCTACACAAAAACACACTGTCATAAGAGACAAGTCCAAAAATAGCTATAACAAAAGTGGGTATCAACATTTATTCTGACTTTGTCCCATGCCTGTGGTTCTCATGGCCATGGTGCCAAGGGCAACTGGCCTGACACCAGTGCATCTCACTCTAGTACGTTCCGCTCTTCAACTACTGAAGCACCACTGGGTGCTGTACTAAGTTAAACTTTTGAGCTGCCTTAATTTAGTCCTGGAGTGGTATTCACACTTTCTCCTGTTGCCCATTAGTGGGTTTGCAACTTGGTGTTACTCAGAGTCTTCAAAACTCCACAGTAAGTAAGTATAATTAAACTACATTTGTCAGCCCTTTGACACACTGTCCTCTTTCTGGGTCCAAAACAATACAAACAATCTCCCCTCTCTTGGCTTGTTGGAGTCCCCAGGTGCTAATACTAGATGCCACCTTGTCTATTTAAAAAGAAAAATCTTCACAGATATATCAGTGTTGCAGTTAAATGGATAGGAATTCATTCACATCAATATTATCAGGGGAACAACATCCTTTCAGCTCCAACAACTTTTATTAAAAGAAATAAAAAAAAAATAAAAAAAAATAAAATCCAGCAAACAACCACCCCAGCCCACTGTAAATGGAGCCAAGTGATTTCTTCATATTATGCTTGTTATATTCACTTTAAGGGGAAAAGTAAATGAAGACTATAATAGGAAAAACAAAACCAGGCAGATCTAACTGTACAATAAATACAGAACGTGCCCTATTTAATCTGCTTACAGTAAAATCCACTGAGCAAAATTATAATTTGATATGGCTCAGCTTAGCCAATAGAAACTCATAAAATGCCTTAACATCATAATACATTGTACAAAAGAATCACTAAGTACCATAAAACATATGGGAATATGGGTCTGTATTCATCCATTACTCTTTGCCAGTGTAGCATATTAAAATGGTTTCTATTTAAGTGCAGAGATCCCTAATGTATACTACAGTCTTAATTAAAATGTCAATAAAATGCAAAAGTGCATTGGGGACCTTATCTGATTTTTTTTTTGTTATTTTTTTTGTTAACTCTTTCAGAGAGTTATTTCTTAATAGCTTCATTACACTACTGAGGTTTGGAGCAATTAAAAATAAACATAAGTAAGCTATTTTTAACAATTAGCTGCAAACTGAGCATGATCTGGATCCTTTCTCCCTAGCACAATTCCCTGCAGGAGTTGCTGGCAGGTTAAATCAAGGCTGGAAAAGTAGGTCCTTATCCAAGGCCAGGAAACAATGCTTTGGGTATTCTCATTTCAACATTAGATTTTGTTTCAATAAACAAATTTTTCAAAGCAGCAAGATGTTTTGTGACTCTTTCTCTGTGATAAGAGAACTTAGCCAGGTAAGAAGCTGTTGGGTCTTCAGTGGCACAGAAGGTGGGCAGCTTTTACTTAGGCATGGGATACACTGACCTGGGAGGCAGGTTGTCTCAGAGTTCTTCTCTTTCCTTTCCATGGGGCATCAAACCCACTATAAATGGAAATAAATGGAAATAAAAACTACAGCTAGCCAAGAAATTATAATCTGTTTTCCTTTTCTTTCAATGAATTTATAATTGCTTTTGAAAAATGCCCTTAAAAAAAAATAAACCAAAATACATCAGGATGTTTTTCCGAAACTGGAAACGAAAATCAGTTTAAAGGAGAGAGAAGATCCTGTCCTCCTCTTTTTTTTTTTTTTTTTTTTTTTTTTTGTAATGTTTGGAGGGGGACAGAG
>NW_009953205.1:222242-287449 GCF_000747805.2 Chaetura pelagica | reverse complement strand
TTTTTTTTTTTTTGTAATATTGGAAGGATGACAATGGAACAAGTAAATAATCTTTCCTTATCTTCGATTCTTCTAACCTCTTGAACAAGAAGAAATATTGTCAAAGAGAAATTCATTTCCCCCACTTTCTCAAGATGCTACAGTATTTCTCTTAAATCTGCCTTCCTTTGAGGAGAGTAAGTGTGTCTTTGGAATGAGCAAGATCAAAATCTTGCCAAAAATCACAATTCTGGGAGCAATCCTGGAGTGCCAGCAGCAGGGCCTGAGGCACTGGCGGGGGGGTCCTGGGTGGCTGACTGGGTGCAGGAGGGCTTCCTGAAGCTGAGCCACAGCTGATTCAAGAGAATATGGAGAGAACTCTGAAGTCACTGGCAGTGTATAACCCAGCCTAAAAAATACACTGAAGGATCAGAGGCTCCATTCTCCAACCTTGTGTTACACTCACAGGCAGTGACCTGGCCAAGCCTGCTAACGTGTTAGATGAGACTGGCAGTTACCTGCATTCTGCCAGGATAGGATGGGAAAAAAAGCACAGCATTGGGTTTGAAGCTAGGCACAGAATGTGCCTAACTCTTCAGTAGGCTGGAAAAGCAGAGAAAGGAAAAATACAGAAGTAAATAAGACAAGATATGTTTACCCATTTGACATGCTTCCAGATTGCATCACTATCTGTTTCTCTCTCTGTTTCATCCCCCTCTAAATCCACTTCATGTTGAGTGACAAGCAGTTGGCAGGTTTTGCAGATATATTGACAATAGTAGACATATGATACAGCTGTGAAGACTTGTCTTACCAGGGTTTCAGCTGGTTTCTACTAACTAACAGCCAACAGTCAGATTTTGGGTGTTACAACCTCTAGTTATTTGAAAGAAACTAGGGGGAGGAGGCAGGCAACAGATTTTATACCCTGGTCTGCTGTTCTTAGAATATTTTTATGACTTAGATAGGACTGACTCCATTTAACAATTCTTTTAAAAAGTGATTGCAAAGGACATAACTTGTGAACAGAACTGGGAAATTTACACATTTATGGGGCTCTATCTTGTATGGAGCTGAGCAAGTGCTTCCTGCAGAATGCCAAGTATTTTTATCTCCTACTGGGTTATATCGAAGGTGAAGATATTTAGCTCAGTATATTGTACTCCCTTTGGTGGGGATAGTCCACATTTTTTTCTCAGTTCCTCCAACTCTTTGATTTTTTTTATTTATTTTATTATTTTTTTCAAGCTCAGTGGTAAAGGATTTGAACTTCTAACAGCAGTGGTGCAATGCACTATGTGGATTTCTTACAGACATACCATTTTTGTGATCCTAAATGTCTCATTTACCATTACTAAACACATCACCTCTATGTGATGTCACTGCAGTTCTAGGATAGACCAGTGGCATCTGTCAAACTCTGACCCCAATGTGAGCTTAAATTAATGATAAATCAAATTATGATTGTCAAACAGACATACTAGCTCCCACAAAGTGTGTGGATATTACATCATGACTTGACTAAGTTACTCCTGTCAAGTAATGGAAAGCTTGAAATATATATTAGCTGCTTGACGAATATCTTAACATAAAAATACTTAATTAAAACATTGGATCTGGCTCAATAGAGCTCACTAACACACTTGGCTCTCCTCCTGAAATGGCTGGAGGAAATTCTAACAGCTTTAGCTCCCATTCCCTGGTGAATCACTTGCTCAGGTAAATGGCAACTATGTCTTAGTATGTGACTATTATATGTGGGGGTTTAGGTATTTTCTGATATCTGTACCCATGCAGCAATGTCTACATATTGTCCAGCTGAGCAGAGGTGACAATTTGGCAGGAAGGCTAAGGAAACACATCTCACCTCAAGGCACCAAGCAGACTGCAGACATTCCTTCATATTGTGGGAGCTCCCACTGCTACCTTGGCAATGAAGCCCTGAATGTTGGGAGGTGTAGTTTATTTGAGCATGAGGAAATCTAAGAAACTAGATACCTGATTTAAGTGACTGATGTTGGGAGATCCCTCCTGGGTACCAGCTTCTGAAGATGGGAGTCTGAAGGCCTTGTTGATGGCCGTGTTGGAGAGGGGAGTTGGCAGCAGTCTTGGGTGATTTGAATAACAACATGCCCATATATTAAATAGGAAGAATTTCGCTTGGGTCTCTCTGGTTTTTAGATGACAAGTGAAGGAATTTATACTTGACAAATGCAAAAAGGAGGAATCTCCTTGTTTAAACCAGCCAGCTCCTTGCTCCTTTTTAATGCCAAGAATTTTATTATTACTAGAGGACATACCACAACAGTTACAAATTTTGAATTGCATTAGACTTAAGAAGACTGGTCTATAGTAACATATTTATATGATTGGTTTCTAATGCTGTAGTTATAAAATTATAATTCTATTATGTATTATTATTATTACATAATTATATTATGTAATTATAAAATTATCTTGCCTGCAGCTAACCCATATACATCCATATTTAAATAAGTCTTTTTTTGTTTCTTAAAGAGTGGATTAGCAAAGACAAAATTGCTGTTACTTAATGTTTATTATTAAACCATTAAAAATCAGTGTACAAATCTGTTCTTGCGTCTTTAAATACCACTATAGTCAAAAACATTGCAGCTGTTATTCAGGAATGGCTTGTATGCAGTAAGCTTATATGCTACTCATATCTGAATGAATGTTCACCTCTAGACAGGGGAATTAGAGATCTGTGTTGATGTCCCAGTCGCAAATACCTTCTTGTCTAACCACAAAGTAAACAGGGATAGTCCAGACATATAAGAACCTGCCATTAACATCCCATGGCTTCATGCTAATCCTGTCTTGAAGGAACTCCATAAAAGTTCTTGAAAGAACTCCATAACAAATACTCTACAGTGTTTCTTAATGGTATAAAACACTGTCAACTTTTCAGATCTTTCCAAAGTTATCATACTGCTTGGGAAGCTGCAGGGAGTGCTGAAGGAAAACTATGCCAATCCTCATTTCCCCTGTCCCTGACACACTGATACAAGGTGCAAAGTCTTGAATTTTAAGGTCATTGATTACTCCCTTTCCTTGCACACTTTAATAAAGGAGAGGGATGGGCATATTTCCATCCTTTCTGTGCTGCATAACAAGCATTTCTTTCCAGCAGGACACACAAATTTCAGAATATGCCTCCAGTTCCTACCCTCAAGGAGAGACCTCCCCAACTAACATCATTGCTGTGGTAAGAGGAGCTCCTTGCTCTGTCCTTCTTACATTGGTGTGATGCCTCAGCTTTGCAAAATAAAAATAACATGTGGGACACTAGAAAACCAGTCTCTTCTCCTACGATGTTCTCACCCACTAACTGAAAAATATGTGACATGTTCTATGGCCATATCAGATTTTCAGTAGGCTTTGATTTGAAAGGCAACACCTGTAAGTAAACAATTTGTTAAGAAAGCAGATGCATTCTTCTCCCAGTGAAAACAAGGAAAACATTGTCAAGTTCAGAGGCAGAAAAAAAAATATTCAGAGCATTTTGCCAGAGTGGAACTTTAACATTTTAGCCTGCATGAAAAGGTAAGAATTGCCTTGATGTGCCCTTGATTGTTCTCCAGTACTCAAATAAATAACTGACAGTTTCCCCAGCAAAGTATGTGATGCTCTGGAAAAATACATGTGAATTTCTGATTAGAACCACAAATATTTCTTTATCTGTCAGACCTGTTTCAGGAAGGTAAGTATATTCTTTCTCTGGCAGAACCTTTATGATGCCCCCAAGGATAATTCGTATCCCGGTCCTGATGCATGAAGGTTGGAGCCTCAAAGTCCTACTGAAGTCAACGGGACTCAACTCTGGTATGAACAGTATCAAGGCAAGTGGTCATGAGAGAAACTGACAAACATTTTTCTGACTTAAAATAATTCATGTGTTATGTGCTGTGATCTATTGTAAGAGCAGTAAAAGTCTTGGTTTCCACCATTTAGCAAAAGCTTTCTCAAGGGTTTTTTGGTTGTTCTGACAGTCTCAACCTCAGGCTTTCAAAGACAAGAGTTTACATTGCAGAACTGAACGGCTAAGCATTGCAAGAAGCCTAAAGCAGTAATAAAGGATGAAGCTGTGATGTGGACAGAGAGGCAATAGGAAATGGTGTGCCAGTAGTAGAAACACAGAAAAGTACCTGATCTCAGGAAGAGAATCTTGCAAGATGCTGAAGATACTGGGAATATCCCTGAGATTTGTGGCCATCCTGTGAAGCCAGAGAGTGCTTGACTGCTTTCAGAGTGAAATCAAACAACTGGCAGTTGCTCAAAGAGTGGTGGAGGTGGGAATTGCATTTCATTTCTTGTGCTTTATGTGCAGCCCTTCAGTACTAAAATTATGATCTTCTGGGTTTTTAAGGCAAATCACAAAAGTAACAGAAAAGAGAAGAAAAGAAAGAGACCACACCTGAGTAAGAAAATCCTTGAGCAAGGAAATGAGTCCCAGTTAGTGTTGTTTGTGTAACTAGTGTAAAAAGAGAGATACTGCAAAACACTTTGCTTCTTCCCAGCCTAGAGGAGGCTTGTGCTTTACACAGAGCAGCTGCAGCCCATGGCCAGTGCCCCACTGTTTGTGTATGTTCACTCCCAAAGATCCAAAATCTTTCCTTTACTCAGGCAGGTTTTCCCACCATGTGAACACACATATGGAACATTTTCCAGTACATATGTAAAACTGCTGACATGCCTTTAAATAATTTTTGTCATAGTATCCTGTCCACAATAGCAGGGAGGCTATCCAGTTTTCCAAGTGTCATTTGAAATAAATATTTGTATTTAAATTCTATTGTGTTACCATATATCTTAAAGCAGATTAGTAAATTTAAAAATATTTACATAAATTTGAGACACCACCAAATATATTTGGGGTGGTGGGTGGGGAAGGCACATCTGAAATCCATTTGCTGAAGTAAGAATGCTTACATTTTTGTTCTTGTAGAGGAAAAAAAGGCTGCTTGAACAGACATGGGCACCTCCTCCATCCTCAGGCATTGCCAACATGTATCACTTGCCCAGCTGCCAGGATGTGCATAAGTTACTTGTTTTGTACTTTCTGAAAAAAATGTAGTTCTTCAGTATTTTTTTGTGTTTTTTTTCTTGTTTGTTTTTGTTGGTTTTTTTTTGTCAAAACAAATTATGCAGCACAAAGCAGGCTATGAAGGAAATATGTTCAACACATTTCTAATGTGAAAAAGATCCTCTCAATACCTTTTCAAGATGCCAAAGTAAACTTTCCTAATGTGGAAGGAAAAGAACCCAAACAACCCAACCCACAGGCTGTAGAACAAATTTAGTAGCATTCTGTGATACATTGTATGTCCAGAGGGAAAGAAATAAAGAAGAATGTGATCAAAAGAGGAATAAAGGGCCACAGCACTATCACAGACAAGATGTAAGGATAGATTTGATCCCATCTTTATAATGTTCCTGTGGTACTTAACAATTCAAAGCTCACTGCATATTTAAAATATGGTTTATGTATCACATCCCCATCCCATGTTTAGAGACTGGAGTAAGCAAGCACAGCCATACAGATAAAATAAAAAGCTGTATCCTTCATGACCCCTGCTGATACACACTCATTCCTGATTGGTCATGCCAATATGCTTTTTTTTCTTTTCCAAATTCCTTAATTCTACATTCTACATTAACACCTGATTCTGCAGTCATCACTTAAACATCACTTACTTCTCAGTCTCCTCCTTCTGATAGGAACTACTACTCAGAGAGTTTATGCTTCTACTCAGAAGACAGCAGGACAGCAGGTCACAGGCTCTGGCTGCACAAGGGACTGTGGGATCTCTGTGATATGACTGTCAAATTTACCTGACACAGTATACTCTTGGAATAAAGCCTGATCTTATTTAAACCTCTCATCCTAGGACCATATTTCTTTGAAATAAGTCTTCAGCTATAAAAATTAAGCACAATATGATCACCTGCATAATATTTCACATTCAAATATGAAATAGAGACCATGGATCATTGCTCATTCATCACTCTACATTTTCCTAAACCTTTAAAATAAAGAGTCAATAAAACACAAGAAATTGCAATTCTCTTATTGAGCACCAAGCTGCCAATATCCCCCATTTGCTACACCTCCACCATCTGTAAAGTGGAAAGGGACCAGTTTCTTCTTCCTTCCCCCACATCTGAAGACTGGGTAGGATGAAACAGATGGTCCAAAAAATGGCAGGTTAATGACTATTTTTAGTAATGGCAACAGTATCTTTTTCATGACACCATTTCAGTCTCCTAATTAAGTGGACAGATTAGTGATGAACAGCCATTCCTTCAGAGAGCTAACTAAGGACTTATATCATCTGGGATGTGCATATACCTCCAGCTAGAAGTTCTCTCAAGAAGTGGAGCTGCAGGTGGGCCAGTTCACCCACAGAGCACCCAAGGAGCATCCAGGCTCACAGTTTGGTACATGTTTGCTGTCACTTGCCTTAGAGATACCCAGCAGAAAGGGCAGCTCTTCATATCCCTCTCCACTCTGACCCAGTCCTACTGAATTTCTGTTTCTGACTACAAAGCTGGGAAAGAAGTCTTAGACTGACAGGAGGTATTTCTCTTCCACAAAACTCAAGAATATCTCCTGTAATGGACTTCTTGGGTTAGTGAAAAATACTCTTTCAGCACTTGATTAAATGTTATTGAATACTTCAGCATTTTCAAATAACTGATTTTGCTTTTACTTGTGCTGCACAATGAAGGTCGATTAATGCATGTCATTAGCATACAAACTAACAACTATATAGTGAACACACAAGCAAGTTGTCCCTAAATGACCTTGATTTTCAATCACATCATTTTGCTTGCAGGCCAGCATGCATTAATTTGGGATGCTCCATTGATCATTACATATTTCCCTGAATTATTTATTTACTGCACTTGACTGCTGCCTATTCTCTCTCGGACTTTAAGGAAAGAGAAGCATGTGAGAAGGACTGGATGGTTCAATACACAAGGTTGAATGATAAGAGACCATGGTTATAAATTCAGTGTAAGCTAATTTACTATGTCACTACACTTCTCTGAGCCTTGGTCTCACCTTCCCACTTTTGCCTAATTCAGCTGTGGAAATTATAAATTCTTTAGGACCATGGCTGTCCTTCAGCAGCTGGTTGTTTCTACTCCTGCATCAAAATAAGAAAACTACTGATATTTGCAATAGGTAGGGGAACTGTTCAGCATTACAGGTCATCTTTAAGAATGCTGTCTTCATGGAATGGGTCACAGTAGCACCAGGTTCTCTCTAACACTTCTGATACCTGCCTCTATCAATCCTGTTTCAGCCATCTCACTCTTTAAAGTGCAATAACCTCATAAAACATTTAGCCCTAACAAGGCAACCAACTCCTACTCCTGTTCAAATCCAGCTATCTTTGTACCAAAGTATACCTACAGTTGCACATTTAGTTGCAAGAAAAAGGCTTTTTACCTCCTCTTGCACTAGTGAAATAGATTTATTCTTTTTACCTCCTCTTGCACTAGTGAAATAGAGATATTTTTTTTTAAATTATCTTAGCTTTCCAGTTTCCAGGTTGATTTGGCACTATTCCACCCTATCTTGCCCAGTTACTCCTTTAGTACCTTCAGTTAGGGAAGTTAAATCAGCCTAAGGGACATTATTTTACACTGAAGTGAAATATTACTATTTGCATGGGAAAACAAAGTCAAAAGATGAGTTGCTAAAAGGCTTAAAGACTTCCTGAAGGGAAGGTATTTAAATACAAATACTGCCTTTCTCCAGCCCACCAGCAGTTCTTCCCATGTGAATGACCTGTTCTTCACTGCACATTTCATCTCTAAGTCTTCAGTTTCCTACTGGTTTTGGACCATCCCACAAGTTTTCCCAAGGGTAGGATGATATGCACATCAAAGTTTAGCTGCACAGCTTCATACTTCTATGTAATTTGATAGCTATATATGAAGCAAAATGCCAGGCAGATCATGCTCATTAAAATGACTTGTGTAATTTACAGTCACAGCTGCTCTCCCAGCGCACAAGACTGCTGGACAGGTCCTGGATGTGCCCTGGCAGCTCATCCCACCTCGTCATCCTCAGAGAACAGGCTGGCATACAAGGGCCATTTAAAATCCCATGATGGTGGCATTCTGAGACAAATGAGAAGGGAAGGACTAGCAGGTCTAGGGAAACAGTAGCCGTGCTCAGTCCTTGTGCAATTCATGAGACTATGGGCTCCTCTTGGCTGCTGCCTGCTTGTGAGCAAACACACATCCCTTGCACATGTACCCATCACACGTACAGGGCCCCACAGGTAATAAAGCAGCCCTCTCAGGACTAAAAAGCAGGCACAGCTGCTGGAAGACCTCAGCAGAAAGGAATTCTGAGGTCTCCACAGCAAAAGCCAACCAACTGGGAAGAGGAGACAGGGCTCCAAGAGACTATTTGCAAACCCAATTTGATCCTCTGGTGGTCTGAACTGCCCTGACTAAGCAAAGGAGATAGATTGTTACCTTCTCCATACTTTTCACATAAGGACTTGACAGAAGAAATTACTCTCAATGTTCAACACCCCCAAATCTAAAGGATGATATGTACTGGTCACCTCCAGCTGCACTAATGGGGTAGTGCCAGGAGACACACCTGAAAGGACGGGCTGTTCACTGAGCATCCTTCCAGCTCCCATAAGGGAGCAGCAGGGCTCTGACCCACTGACTTGAACACTGACATTTTAAAGCCTGAGCTTCTGCTTTAGTGAAATAATAGTGCAGTTGGGATAATAATGGCAAGAAATATATCAGGCTCTTAGGTATCTTATTAATGAGAAACATTAAGCTGAGTAAGTGATACACTTCAGCTTTTTATTGAACCAACACCCACAAATAAATATACTTGTTCCCATGAATAGGGATTCATTCTTTAGCTGAATGAGTCTATAATTTAATCCATTGTTACACCCTAACCAGAGCCAATATTTAACATCTTTTCTAATCGAGCTATAATTTAATAATTTTAATTTCTTTTAAATTAGTTTAAATCCTTTCATTTTTTCTTTTATGAAGGAAAGTTCTCCTTTTTGCCTATGATTGAGTTTGATCAGGCTTTGTTAGAGCCCTTTTAAGATATACAGTACACATTTTTGTTCTTCTTATCTAAGTTTCCAGGACTTGATCAATAGTGGAGCATATTTTTCTATCGAAGAACTAACCAAATTTATTCAACAGATTATACATTAATATTACCATTAGAACATAATATGAGCAGATAATCCACAAAAATGCTTCAGATTTTTTGAAAATGAATTTAATTAGAACTAGTAATGTGCATTTGAGAATTATAAGTATGAAAAGTCGTGTTCTATAAATCTGAAATGACAGATTATATTTCAAAGCCTTATTGCAGAGGAATTAGAGTACCGATTTATTAGTTGTAAATGTCTGATTATTGCAGCTTTGCTAAAAAACATGATCACAGCATATTCTAGCTGGATTTAACATGTTTAATCCTTCTGATGAGAATCATAGTTTGAACAGAAAACAGCACTGTGTTAATTTGTTTATGAGACAGATTTGGACAACTAATCTTTGTTTCATGATTCCTGAACAGTAATAACTTAAAACATTTCATATACTTGTGTTTCTCCAGCTTCAGACTACAGCTGATAGGGAAATTTACATTCATCTATAAGCACCATGATTATCACCCAGCACTAGGAATGGTGCTTCACATTTTTGCAGTTTCTCTGCTCCTGTGGGACACACCCTGGACACACAAAGCCTGAATCACCTCTGCTGAGGATTTATCCAGTGGAGAAAGCTTATGGAGGACAAGCACGATCTTGGGTGTCTCTTCTGCCCCACGTACAAGCACTGCAACTTCCCAGCAAATCCAACAGTGGCAAGCAAAGTTAATGGGCTGGCATTAACTGAAAATAAAGTCCTGTGCTTAATTAACCAAACATAATGGGGTATGGTGTAGGATGGGTGTCCCTCCAATCCACTAGTGTTACAGTCTCTAATGAGGTTCCCTCAAGGGAAAGATGTGCTATATTTTATAATGAAAATTGACATTTCTGCATCTGCAAGTAGTAAAGCTTTAAATGAGGACACTGACTGATCTAGAATGACTTGCTACTGAGCTATTTTTTTAACATTTTAAAAAATCTTCCTACTGGCCTTAATTTTTATATGCACTGTTGTAAAAACCTATTTCTTTTCAATGTATAGCTGAGCAAGGGAAATCCACTTTTCCTCTAGATGCTTGTTATCTGGATTTTTATTAGGAATTGGAATTCATCTAAAGAGAGATTTGTTTAGATTTCTTTAAACAAAGAACCCCTCTGGTGGTTATTTCCTGGCCATTGATGCCATGTCAATTTGGGTACAACCTCACTTGTTTGTGGGGATTTCTACCCCTTAGATGATCCAGTCAAAGTCTCTCTCAGACTGGCTGCACTGGGCAAAGGTTGATGTTCTCCAGGACAGAAATTGGTAACTGAATGGCATGGACTTCGTTGGGCTCCCAGGACCTCCCATACACACATACCCCTGATGCCTGGGAAACTCAGAAGCAGATGGTGGGACCATGTTAACATGGATTTACACTTTTTTTCCCTTCTTAGGCACTTCCCAACACTCCAAAACAAAGGCAACATAAGTGCTGCACAAGCCTACAAACATTCCAAATTATGCTCTTTTCTACAAGGGAAAACCATTTTTCTGCTACAATTATATCAGGCTCCCAGAAAATTTAAATATGCCTTCTTGGCATAGAGGTATAAGCAGAGTAATAAAAAGGAAACAGATTTTATTCATTAAGAACTGAAAGATCCCATTACAGCCTTGCCATTCAGGTGTCTGTCAACCTGCAGTACATGGCACGCACCATTTGCTGTTACATAGTTTCTAAAAATAGACAAATAAATTAAAAAAAATAAATCTGAAGACAGCCTGATTTAAAAATATAGAGGTATAAGCAGAGTAATAAAAAGGAAACAGATTTTATTCATTAAGAACTGAAAGATCCCATTACAGCCTTGCCATTCAGGTGTCTGTCAACCTGCAGTACATGGCACGCACCATTTGCTGTTACATAGTTTCTAAAAATAGACAAATAAATTAAAAAAATAAATCTGAAGACAGCCTGAACTTCAAAACTCCCACCTGACTTGATGTCAAGTATAACCTGGCAGCACTTGGCAACCATTATTGTGTTCATTTATCACAGGTGCTGCAAACTGAACTGCCAGTGGAGTGAGCTTATAGCTGACTACAAGCAATCCAGCATGGGTTTTAATTCAGTATTACAGTATTTCATCAGTCAGCTGTTTCCAGTGAAAAATCAGAAGGAACAGACCATTTGCTGAATACCAAAATGTGAATAATCCTGGAAGTCTTTTTTACAGCATCTTTCCCAGCTCATATTGCCTATCTCCAGTGGAGGACCCTTTTGTTACAGTACTACAGTTACCTGAGGTGAGTTGCAATGTTCAGACCTTGCTGTTAAGTACAAGCCTTCCTGATAAAAACATTTTTCCTACCAGGTTTATAGATCATTGTAGCTATCATAAATTAAAAAAATTTCCTTACTAAAAATAAATAAATAAAATCTCCACCTCTGCAAAGGACAGGGCTTGGCAACTTGAATGATCTACCATGCATAGAGGGGACTTCATATGTGCTGTGATCAGGGCTGCTCCATCCCTGAAAGGGCTAACAACATTTTTTCAGCAGACCTGTTTGTTGCGCATAGTGACTGAATGTGAAGGGAAGCAGCTTGAAGAAACTTTTGCTGTGCCAGTTTCCCTGGCCCAGCAGGACTGCTCAAGGAGGCCAGGAGGGAGGGTAGCAGGCTTGGAGCCACATCACCTGATGCTCAATGAGCTAGATTTCTTTGGAAAAAAAAATATTAACTGTACCCTTCACTGAAAGGCACACAATAAAAATCAAAGAAACATCTGACCTTCATTAATTGCCTTGTTATTTTTCTATCTATACATTCAGCCAGAGAGTGAAATAGAAAAAACCTGTATCCTTCTCTTAGAGACCAGTGTAAATCACTCTGTGCACTTAGAGGAGAACCTTTCCAGATTAAAAATCTGAGAGCCAGAATTTGTTTTTCCTTTGCTTCTGATAAAGGTCTTTTGACATCCTATAGCAAAGACAAAGGACAGACACACACACCTCAGCCAGCATAGCACCGCAAAACCTACCTGAGAAATTGGGCAAGTGTGTTGTCCCATGCTGAGCTCCATGAGGCTATGGTTACCTTCCAAATGTAAAGTTGGCTCAGATGTGTCTGTGTGACCTGCAGTCCTGCATGACCTGAGCAGGCACATCTGAAGAAACACACTGAATTCTTTGGGAGTTGCCAGTCCAATTCATGCTAAGTCAAGATGTTTGCTAGAAAAATAAAGTTTAGAAAGTCTTATAGATCTACTTTTCTGGCAGGGTTAAGGCAAGTGTTCACCTGCCTTCATTCAGAATCTGACCTTATCTCATGCTGAGAAGTTTTTAAGTGATTGGTACATTGTGAAGCTAGTAAAAATATAGTAAGCTGATTTTAACAAGGATTGTATGTGATCCATATATTATATTCAGCATCTCTTAGAGCAAAAAGTAGGATGGGAAAAGCTGTTTCAGTTTTTCTCAGTCCATGCAATTGGGTTACTCTGGTTCTCTTCAGAGAATCCAAATGTATGCATGACAGGCAAGATTGCTCCCTGGGGTTGTTTTATTTGCTTCAAGGGACAAACTTGGCCAGGAATATCTTAGGACAGACTCCAAGTACCCTAATTCTGCTTGCATTATGTTCCATTTGCTTATTTCTATGTTTTCAGTATTCATTTCATCCTTCTCCAGCTTCTTTTTCCAACTCAGCAGTTCTTACACTGAGCTGCTCAGCATTTTGCTTTGGTACAAATATCCATGCCCTCCTACCTTTACACAAGCCAATAAATGAAGGAAGCAGCGGTGCTACAGCTTCATCCTCTCCCCAGGAGAATTCAAACCACTAAAGCTGGTTTTGTGTGGGGAGAGATAGAGGCTAAGGGGAAAGGGATCTTAGGGCTGCCTTTTCCAGCCTTCTCATTTTGCCAAATAAGCACCAATTTGGTACAAATTCTGGATGCTTTGATGCCTTTTTATTCTACCTTCCCCAGACACACAGACCTCCTTGCCAGCAGGCTGCACAAATATTTTTTTGCATTATTGTTACAACTAGACAATCCTCAGCTTGTGAGCAAACTCAGTTGGCATTTATCTGCAATATTATAGTTTACTCCAGGTAAGACTGATACTGGTCCTGTGGGACAGTTTTTCAACTTAGAATAATAGAACTTTTGCAAGTCATAATGGTTCAACTGAAATTAGTGGCACTATCATATCGCAAGTTTGCTGGTGAGCATTTCCTGAAAACCAGCACACACCTTTCATATGGGTCTTAGATTTTGGAGGTTTCTTTAAATGGATCCAAAGGGGAGACTACAATTCAAATACACTTGAAGATATATCTGAGCCTTATCCAGGGAAAACACAGAAGAGGAAGTAAATGAGGAAGACACATCCTTATCTGGGAGCCAGCATGAACTTACATAGCAACAAGACTTGGTTTTCAAGTGTTTAGGAGAAACCATCTGTGTCCCCCACAACTACCAAAGGGATCTGGGGGTAACTGAAGACACAGTCTTTTCTACAAATTCCTTAATAATAAAGATGCTACATTACTGGCAAACTAGCATGCATGCCAGGGGATGCCTCTCTTCCCTCCCTCAGCACTTTTAAACAAACCCACACTTGTCAGTATGGCTAAATCCAAGGCAGGAGTGCTCCTAGACAAGTTGAGCATCCTACTTCAAGAGTGGGTTTGATTACTTGATACATAATGAATTATCCAAAAGCAACCTTTGAAGACATACAACCCCTAACACTTTAAAATTAAGACTAAATTCAGTTTAGAAAAATTGTAAAACAGTTTCCCTGAAATTAATCTTAAATGAAGTTTCTTGCTTGGCCTCTTGCTCACTGCAGATAATCAATCTTGACACAGCTGTGTGAGAAACAGAGGCTGCTGAAAGGAAAGTGAAATTAAAGAGAAGCTAGGCCAGCAACATGAAAAGAGATATCTAATTATCAGCATTTTATTAGAAACAATTATCTAATATTCAATTAGTTGCCGTCCCTGAAGCAAAGTGACAGGTAGAAAAACAGAAAACGAACCTTGACAAGGTGCTCATTTTCTAATAAATGGGAGGTGAGTGGAATCATTTTTTGGTGTTTTACCCCTGGTCAGAGCCTTGGGGCAACTCACCCAGAGTGAGGCAATGGGACTGGCTGGTTGCCAACATTAACTGTACTTATTACATTCATCCCATGCAGAACACATCCATCTCCTGCTCTGCCTTGACATCCCATTTATTCTGAGATTCATTTGTCATGTCCCCAATCACCAAAATGAATAGAAACTTTCCAGCATGATGGATTGTGGTTCTAATTAGGACTAAAGAAAAGATCCACACTCAAGTAGAGCCTTTTTCTTTTTCTTCCTCTCCTAATAAAATAGTATTCCCAGCTACCTTTGTGACTAATGTCCTTCTGTGGTGGTTTCCACTGGAGGTCATCCAGTCAAAACAGAACAGTATTCCTTCCAGAATGGATTTTTCCTCCCCTAACAACTACACAAATTATCATAGAAAGAAATGGAGACTGAAGACCCTGCATACACAGTTTGTTGATGTGTGGCAGATGGCTAGAATACCAAACTCTGGACAACATTTCTGCCTTGTTTGTCCCAGAACGTCTTTTAACAAAATTCAGATAAATAGAAACACCCAGAATGAGGAAAAAGCTACAGTTTGCCTGGAAACTGTTAGAACTGTTGATAAAGGAATATGATTTTGGTAAACCTAGTTAAATTTGATGTCAGCTTTTTAAAGTAGTGGCTCTGAACAAAGTGCTATTATTTCAAACTCTAAACTAAGCCTAACATATCTCTTATTCTCTTGCCTCTCATTATTAGCACATGTATCAGAAGTCCACATATGTAAAACAGAGGGGTTTTTTAAGTGCTCTCTAAGGCCTTTCTCATGTTTCTCTCATATCAGCACTTTCAATAATTGTATCTTCAATACAATAAAATGCAGATCCTTTTCATAGCAAACTTAGCATATTTTCTGTTCATTTGTACATCTCTGCTATAGAAGAATAAAAACCATGTCAGTACAAAGGAACCAAGAGAGTGTAGTAAGGGCAGCAATAACTATTTTCTTTGAAAAACATTTTAAGTTAGAGATAGCATCTTACCTAGTGGTAAGTAAATAAAAAGTGGTAATGCCACAAGCAGAGGACCTTAACCAGTAAGGAGATGTGGATGCACTGAAAAATCACCCCCTGTAATTTCCATTTAAAACTCAGAAGAAAGTAGACTATGGTTACAAAAGCTTTCTGGAACTTGCAGATACATGAATAATAATCCAAATCATTAAACCAGCCTGATGATTATTTTAAAACACCAAGAAGGGCGTAGGCTCACTTACTACAAGACAGACTGTAAGTATTAAGTACCAACAATCACCTACAAAATTTCCCATATTTCAGGAGGTGAGCATTCTGTTCAATGTAATACCCAAACTACCTTTAGATAGCAGAACATAACACTTCCATTAGAAACAATAGCAACATTTCACAAGGAGTCTGTTTTAATATGTGCTATTTAAGCACAACCCACTTTTGGTTAGGGAAAAGAATGATTTCCTAACACTCTCAAAATAAAACATTTTGGATTATGCTGAAATGTAACTTACTGCTCTCTGTAAAGTCTAAATAAATTCAATACCAAAAGAAATTTCAGTGCAAAACAAGCACACAAATTCAAACAAGGCTTGATGGCTGAGACCAAATTTCATTTGGCAGAACTCACCATGGAAGCATTATGCCCTGTAATAGATCCAATTTCTCATGGCCTTTTGCACGGGCAGAGCACTTCTGGACACCTACCAGCCAAATAAACCTGTACCATCGCTGCAAGAAAAGCCACGCAACTGATGTTTCTAAAAACAGTTAATCTGATTTCAGAGATCAAAACTCTTGTTCCCTGCCATTTACTGTGACCAACACACAGAACTCCAGTTTTAATCCTGAATATTGTCCTTCTTTCAGCAAGAATGACTGACTTGAGAATTGAGCATACAGTGATTTTTTCGACCATAAAAGCCCTGTACATGGGAAATACACAGAGATGTTTTCCTTTCCTAGTGCAAGATGATACACACCAAGTCTATATACATGCAAGAACAGCTACAGAGTTTGCTATGGAAAACATTCATCTGGTGGAAAAGGAAACAAGTAATTATGTTACTTGTTTATTATATTTTATAGCAAAGTTACTTATGAACTTGATTGGCCATTTAAAAATGCCTGCTCTAAATGCACATGCTAGTATAGACACACAGGAAATAAGCTTTGCTAAAAGCCCACTCATTTATGTGATGCTTTCAAGGAGATTTGCATCTTTTTCCCATGCCTGCTTGAGCCCATGTTGGTTCTGAACTAAATACCACTAAGTTAAGTATGTTCCCAAATCAGGATTTTATACGTTCAAATCTATGAAACTTCAGGAATATGTGATGGATTTATGACAATAATCCAGGATGTAGCTAGCTGCTCGTATCATTCCATACAACACTGAAATGTTCCCAGAGACAACAAAGTGGTCTAACTTTAAACACTTCTCAAACACAAAACATAGAACCATAGAATCACGTAGGTTGGAAAAGACCCTTAAGATCATCAAGTGCAACTGTTAACCTAACACTGCCAAGTCCACCACTAAACCATGTCCGTAAGTCCCATATTACATTGAAGAATTTTATCCAGATAGAATGGGAAAATACCTTCATGAGCCATTGATCTGATTTGTTCTGTGGGGTAGCTTCTCCTGTATCAGTGTATCCAAAGACTTGTGCAATACTCCCATTTGTCACACTGAGATAAAAAAAGGGAAAGTAAGCCCAGTTGCAGCGTGCCTGCCCCTCAAAACGTTTAGGTGGTTCTGGAAAAAATGTGAGTCTTGCTAAAGGCACTGGGGACTTTACGGCTCCTGTAGTGGCTCTAGCAGGTTTCCAAGTTTCATAATATTGTGAGAATAACACTCCTGAATAATTTAAATGAGCACTATACATTACTATTTAAATTGCATAAGAATCTGAGATAAGGTTGGCAGAAGATCCAGAAAGAGCCCTTGAGTGTCAGCTTAACACAGCAGGCAAGAGACAAAACTAGGCACCTTCTTTTCTTTTTGACTAAAAAAAATCTGTCAAAGAGAAATTCAAAGCTTCTCTGATTCTTGACCTTTCATTTCTATGAAGAACAACCAATCTGCAATCTTCTGCTATAATTGATCTGTGTTTAAAATTAACAAATTGTAGTTTAATATAATATACTCAAGCCAGAAAAGCAAGATCTTGAAGAGCACTCCTCGAAGCAGATCCCTCGCTTCCACAAAGATGGATAATTTAATCTTTGTCATTGGCCTGTCTCTGTCAAAGAGAACAATGGATAGTCTATTCGCAATTGATGACTATATAGAAATTAATATTAGTAAAAGGTGTCCATTTAATGTCTCACCTTCTGTGCTAAAGGTGACATCCATGATGGATGCATACCAAGACAATGGATTTATCTTTAAAATGGAGTAATTACACAGTGGATGCATGGGTGACATAATGACATTGTGGTTTTATATTAATAAAAGAAAGAAATATTCTTTCTGAAGAAGGAAAAAAAAATATGACTAACATGGTCATTTATGAGATTTTGGCAGCTACTTTGTAACTGCAATAAGCACTTTCAAATTGTTCAGTTATAAATTAGAGTCCTACACAGTTTGAGTAATTCCTGATTAGCTTTCATGTGAAAAACCCCAGTTTTCAAAATTTAAGGCACTCAAGGACTCCTGAATCTCCCACCTTTGTATAGGAGCCTTTAAACAGGAGGCCCCAAGTTACAGAAATAAGAACTAAAACAGAGAAGATTTGAGGGCAAGAATAAAGGGCTCTGACTTGACTTCCAGCTCTGCCTCTGGCTCCTCTCAGGGCCACAATTTTTTCTGTTTAGCAAGCAAACATCTCAGAGCTCTCTTTGCTGCCCTCTGAAATCCAGTCTTGCCTCAGAGAGGCATTTGCAAAATGACCAGCCAGTGCAGGAGCTGCGAGGAAACTGATTTGGCACAGGGATTCTGCCAGAACAGGCCTCAGGTTGCCAAATCAGTGACCCATCAGCATCAAGCAGCCTCTGTTCACAGTGTTATTTATTACTGCATGATGTTAAGGCTTGGCAGAGTAATACCCATTTGGTGAGGTGCAGCTTGGGATTCTTTCTTTTCTCTCTCTTATCAAAATGCACAATTTTCCCCATTACTAAAACATTTTATATGTCCTGTATCTGGTCTTTCAGTGCTGTCCATATTGCTGTTTTCTGAAACCATGAAGCAGAATTCAAAATACAGTATTCTCACAGAAAATCTGAAATTATCCTGTTTCGAAGGTTTCTTTAAAACAGAAAATTTGGCCCTAAAAGAGGTCAATCTTTACTCTGGTCCCACAAAAAGTTTAATCTGTTCTAAGTAAGACTTGTTAACTTCTCCAACTTGATCCTCAAGAATAAGCAGTAAACTGAAACTAAAACCCTTGTTATTTGTATAGTCCCCAGTAATCTCTGGGACTTCAAGAAGTTTAAAAAGCAATCCTTGGAAGACATTTTCACCATTAGAATAATTTCTATTCAGGGTTTGATGAGGAGGTTTTATTTTATTTACATATATAAAAACATTCTCAATTTTAGTATTTTAAAACTTTAATTAACTAAAAGCAAACAAAAAATATTGTTGTTCTTAGGATAATTTGGTTCAAATTTAGTATTTGGACTTTATGACAAGTATGGACTTGATGATTTTAAATGTCTTTTCCAGCCTTGGTGATTCTGTGATTTATTTAAAAGCTAGTAAATGTTTATATTATATTATATTATATTATATTATATTATATTATTTTATATTATATTAAGCAAGAAGCCAAAATTCACCCTCTGTAACTTTGCTGGGGTTTCAGTGAAAATTAACAGTGAACTTTAGATGCCAAAATAATGCAGTTCTGAAGGATAAGGAACAACAGAAGGTTTTATTTTTAATATTATACTTGGATTAGTTCTCATTTATACACTAAACTGTAGAAGTTTATGAAGGGACAGTAGTACACAAACAAAAAAAAAAGTAATTTAAGTCTTCATTGTAAGGTACAGTAGAAAGAAAATACGTCTCCTCTCATGAAAATCCTGCATTTTGTGCACCCCAGTCAAACTCAGGTGACACTCCCTATAAACCCTGGTCAGTTATGAAGGTTTACACACTCACTCTTTACAATAAACTGTTGAAATTATTTTCTCTGGAGAGCTCCCATTCCCAGCTCCTAAATTCTACTTAAAAGGCAGCTAAAACATTAAATACTTTCTACCTTCTACAGCTACAACTGCCACAGGGATTTTATGAGTTAGGTAGTGAGATGGGAGTGGACCATGAAAACCTACGTTATGGTGCAGTCCACAGTTTGAAGGCATTTGAATTCTAAATTTAAGAAAAGAACAAATACTGGCTTTGAGTTTAGAGTGAAGATTCAATACCATTTGTCTTCTTAATTAGAATTAATTTGCTGATCCATGCTTCATATACTTTCCTTTCAAGGCTGACTGTTAATTTAGTAAAGGACACATCTTCACTGCTTAAAGAGGAAATGTTTCCAGCACCAGTCAGACATTCAGCCACCTCTTCCCAGGTCATCAGGCTGGAAGCTAATGACTAAACCCATCAGCTTACTTGAGTTTTCTGACTTGGTAGGCAGAGGGATTTTCTTACAGGTTTTTCCTGAAATGCAGTTCAGGAAGAATATTTAACAAGACCAACAGAAGTGATTTAATGTTTTTCAAAAATATTTTCACTTTCTTGTGAATAAACATAAGTAAAATTTAAAACATTATCTAGAAATGTCTTTCCTATTTCAATCCATTAATATCCAATTGATTCCAGACAGATGCCAATAAGTGGTTCAGGTCTCTCAAGGAGACACTCAGCAATAGTAATTTGCAAAGACAAGATTATATTAAGATTATGAGCTTCAAAATACATCCAAATAAAATGGTTTGTACAGCTGTAACTAATAACTAAACAGACCATACCAAAGGGATACAAGAGGCATTGAGCTATTTGAAGTTATACGAACAGCTTATAAATCCTGGTGAAATTATGCTGCTGTTATTATGAAAGTGGTGCATCATGGCCTAATGATGCAGGAAATACTGTGCCATTAAGTAAGAAGTGAGGAACAAAACTTTACAGCAGGGAGAAATTAACTTATCTGAAGGATCAGCCAAGGTTGAACTAGTACAACTAACTGTAAGAAAACAAAGAGATGAAATCCAGGACTGGATTCTTAGCATCTTTTTTCTCACTGCTCAAGTCTCTCCCAGAAAATGAAGAATTTTTTTCTCCCAAAGCACGATGATATTTTCAGAAGCAGCCCCCTCAAAGTGATCCCAGAACTTGGAGAGTTACTAGTGACTCTACAAAACTTAATCTTTTACATGCCAAGTGTGAAAGGTAAGATTTGAACATTTAGAAAGCGGAATCAAGGTTAAGGCTGGGAGTTTGAGATAAAAGGAATTTAGGCTTTAAATTTCTATCTAATTACTTTAACTCAATTTAATGCGATTTAATGATACAGTTAAAAGGATCTCCCTCAAAACATCCATTCACTTAAGAGTTTTGTTTTACCCAAAACATATTTTGTCTCCCCTCAGTACTCTGACCAGCAGGCACCATTTCAATATAAGTATTTCAGATATTTCTTACTTTTA
This sequence comes from Chaetura pelagica, assembly GCF_000747805.2. Taxonomy (NCBI): domain Eukaryota; kingdom Metazoa; phylum Chordata; class Aves; order Apodiformes; family Apodidae; genus Chaetura; species Chaetura pelagica. The sequence goes on along the minus strand of NW_009953205.1, from coordinate 266,566 downwards.
CACCACATATTTATCTGATGACTCGACACCTTGCTGCCTCCAAACATGATTTCATGTTTACTGCAATTGCTTGTTTATTCATCCCTCTTACAGTCACCTACCAGAAAACATGGAAATGGATAGAGGAAAAAAAAAAAATATTTAAATGTAATATTCTAGATTCTAATGAATCAGTCTGTTTATTCACATGACTTTTTAAAATTACGTGGTTCTGCAGATGTATCTGGAACAGCTGGTGGAATGCAAAGTGCCTGGAAGACCCTGCCTTTTGTGTACATTTGGACTATAAAATTTATTACTTTTTCACAATCTAAACCAGCTTTGTTTTATTTGCAAAATAAATCCATCAAAAAAGACTGATCTTTAGCTCATCTCCTGACTGGATTTTATTCTTAGCCTTTTTATCACTATAAAAGGAAAACTGTACTGAAATACAGATAAAGGCTAGGATTAAGACAACAGTGTTGACTCCTCTCTGAGTGCAGGGGTGCTCTTGCCACTGGAGAAGGCAGGAGCTCTGTTTTCACTTTCATGCTCCCAGGTCACTGCAGTTCCATTTGGACATTTAAGGGTTGACTACTTTGAGGAACCTTCCCAGCACTGCCCAAACACCAACCAACCACAGCAATCAATGGTCCTGCTTCTTTCACTTGGGCAAACTCCCTGTATGGGGTCAAAGCAGTTCCTCTGGCTGACTTTATTGGGACCTTAGGTCTGGTGCACAAAGACTCACTGTGCCAAATACCAATGATCTAAAGATCCTGGGCAACTGTGGCTGGACATGTAACTACTTACGTCAATACAACTCGTTTAAGCTGCTTCATTCAAAAGCCTATGGGCTCCACCCACCTTGGGTTTATATCACACTCAGTTCCTTATAATAATACTAAACCTTACTCCAAAATGGTAATAATTTACACTCATTTTACCCCAGTGCAATCAACAAAATGAGGTTTAGTGCCACGAAATCCAGGGCCTGGCTATTTTTTAAATTCTCTTTTCAGCCAAAAAGACAGCCACTGGGAAAAATTCAGTCACTGATTAAGTTCTGCAGTCTCATTTTAATAACCCCCTTTAAAAGTTTTAATAAAGTTGTAGCTATCACAAACATTTGCCCCACAGAGACTTTTCTGCTTTGAAAAACACCAGAGTGCTTCCAGGCTGACTCTCATCCTGGTATTTCACATAAACATACAAAGTGCAATCTGTGACACAGCACCAAGGGTCATTCAGAGGTCTAGTGCCATGCTGAACTAATTATAAAAAAATTGGCAAGAAACTAACACGACAGCTTTATGTATTTCAGAGATACCTTCTGCAGAACACTGAGAAAGAGTCCAAACAAAAACAAAATAATAACCTAAGTCAGATTTTCTTTACAGACTTCTATTTTTCAAGTTTTAGCAATTATTACTTTTTCACTGCTACAAGCACCTCAAATTTTTTGGTAGCTTCTGATCTAAGCAGCATAAATTTATTATCATTAGGAGACTGCTCTTCCCACTCTACCACCAGTGACCATTTTTCTAATTCTCCAGGCACACTGGATATAATGGGACACAATTCCCACTAAACTCATCTTAGCAAAGGTAAAGGGAGAAATAAAATGTATTGTTCTTTTTCATTTCCAAGAATATTACCTCTCCTCAAACTCTATTATTTGAAAAATCAAGTCCTTGCTGCAGCTGATAGCTCTGTGCTGATAGTTTTGGTTACTTCCTCTGAAACAAAATCTTTTCACACTTCCTGGCCATGTATGGCAAATTCTTTTTGTGAAATTACCATATTTTACCTAATTACTTTCCTTTAGCATCATTTAAAAACTCTGTTTCTTTAAAGTAAGCACCACACCTAAAGCTCTGGTTTAACCAGAGCTGTGTCATGTGTAACATGCAGCCAGCTGCACACAGACCATAGTCACTGCCAAATGAGTTGCCTGGCCCTGGTGTCAAGTTCTGATGTCAACATCTTTATGGAAAGATGACCTTGGGGTTAAGGAGGTTCTTGGAGCTGTGGTGTTTCAGTGCCTGGCCCAGATCACGTGGCCATTTGCAGGAGCACTTCTCCAGGCCAGCAGCAGGCTCCAGGGGGTTGGCTGCTGCTCACCATGCAGCATGGCCCTGGAGAAGACCCAAGTATTTGGAGAATAGTCACAGCCCTGTGCTTTTCTAGGCAATTGCAAACAGATTCGTTTAATGGTCTACAACCTTCTGACTTGCAAACATCAATATAGCAGATACCATAAAAATTATGCTTGTAATTTGTTATTTTAGTTATATTTTGTGAGTATCCTAGTGGTGACCCATACCAGACTGAAAACCACAGATTAGATGTTTTATATATATATGTATATGTGTGTTTGCATAATCTTGTGAGCAAATATTTTCAGAGACAAGAAACTTCAAACGCAAACAAAACACTAAGCTCGTCTCAAAAATAGAAATAGGGGTGATCAGTGCAGCCCAAACATCAGCACTTGATATTTTAATTCCTAAGAATAGAAATATCCTTGTTTCTTAGTGAAAAGGAAATTAATATCTCACATCAGTTTCAGTTAAAAAAGATAAATTCAAAAGGTAAAGTCCTACTTAGTTGGGAACTCAGAATTCTTTAAAGCGGCTTGAGCTTTTCAACACAAATATTCACAAAACTCTAAATGCCCCACCAGCTTTGCAGTTGTACAGGCTGAAACCAGACAGTGGACATTGTATGATGGAAGAAAAAATGAGGTATTTTATATGGGACAGATGTTAAATTGTGGCTTTTTTGGCAGTCTTTTCTCCTGTGATCATGTTTGCTTTTATACCGAGCTCCAGGCAAGCCAGGCTTTCTGAATAGTGCTCAAAGCCCCTCCTCAGCCTACTGCTACATCTGCCATCCAGAACAGTCAGCACCTCGGCAACTATCCATCCCAGTCATAAAAATTCACGTATTTCACATTTTCAGTCCCACCAGAACTTACAAGTTACACACAGATGTTTGGAGGAACCCAACAAATGAGACACCCAGGTCAATAAACCAGAAAGCAAACAAACCCCCAGAGAGGAATGTTTCTTTTCACCACTTTCACAGCAATTTCCCTCTCCTTGAATCTTTGTATTTTAAGGCATGTGATTATATACACAATGTGAAGCCATATATTGATAAGGGAAGTACCAGTAATTGTAAGACAATACTGGGCTAGCTGATAGAGATGAAGAAAACTGACAGTCTTTTGGATGCCCATTTGTCTCCTGATGTTTTATGCCTTTGAACTGAGCTACAACATTAGTGATACACAAGTAAAGAATACATGGAACTTGGAGTGAAATGTTTCTGGTAAGAACTCAGTGCTAGTCAGAGCAGTGATGACATGTAACTGTCCTTCCCAGTCTTCTTCAGTATTTAGACCTGGATCAGTGTTTGGATACAGAGCATGACAAGGGTTTACTCACCACTTAGACACAGATGTGATCTGCAGAAAGATCAGTGACATCCTATAAATACTCATTTCTCTGACAATAATGCTACAGGGGCAATCCAAAGGGAATGACTGTACATGCATTATGACTGAATTCAAACCAAACATTTCATGGCTGAGCAGAATCCAAAGGGAGAGAGATCACCTAATTCCAAGATTGCCTTCCTATTTTATTTTATTTTTTTTGCTATTTGTTCAAACTATATTTCACTTGCTGCATTTTTGCTAATAATAAAGTAGTACCTGTGCAGCCTTTAGACCTTACACACATGAAAGATGCTGTAATCATTCTAATGAACCTTGTAGGTCTTATTTATGTCAACTTTGTTATCAGCTAGAAAGGTTTTGGTTTACTCGATGAAGATGGTTCAATATAGTGTTTGCATTGCTCAAAAAAGCCACATCAACTGGTACTTTTATGAAATAAGTGAAAATTCTCCTAACATGGAAGAGAAAACAACGAATTGTTTCAGTTAAGACCTGTGACTCCTCATCCAATTTTTACTTTTTCTAGTTAAGTGTCTTAGCATGAGATACAGAGATAGGGCAGTCAGGGAAGAAAAAAGCCATGATTGTGTGTGGAAATGAAACAGGTACAATTAGACTGGAGGAAACATTTGAATTTGTAGCACTTGTGAAAAGTACAGTTTTACTTTATTGCTTCCTTTCAAGTAGGCTGCCTGCACAGAAACCAAATTTCAGGCAAGACAGGGATCCAAATATTCAGGGCACAGTGGTAGCTCAGATATAAACAAAAGCTACGTGCAAATATTCTTTCTAAGGTTGCAATGGGGAAATAAGATTTCTTTTCCCAGTGATCCCATAAAAACCAAAAGGGTTTCCGCTTTGAGGACCAGGGGCCCATCCTCAGGTTTTACTTGTTAATAAAAATATTAAAGGCTTCATACAGTGACCAGTTGTAAGCAAACCGGTGCAGTTAACATTTCAAATGTATGTTTGAGATATGACCTGAATGTTATCACAGTCAAATCACCTGAATGTTATCACAATCAACTCTCTTATGTTTCCATTTTCATTTAACTTTGATACAGAATAAAAGACATGAGCATATAAATACAGAAGTGTAATATTCAACTCATAAAATATTATGCTTGCTTTTGGCTGGGTAACAGCATGTGCAAAGCCATAAAATTTGAATTAAGACAAATTTGAAATGTTCTTTGTTTTTCTGTTGTTTTAATTTCCTTTTTTCATGTTTTTTCCAGAGGCTGGTTTTAGCCTATTACACACAATACCTGTCTTTTTCTTGCCCTGTCAATCATTTGGCCATATATTTTACTGTTCATTGGTGCTTGCAGATCTTAAGGTTTTGTGTTCTTCAGCAAGCAATATGAAATATATTTGTTGCTCTTCAGAAAAAAAAAATAATTCTTTCACAGACATGTGCTCTAGTTAAATCAGAGCTGTAAGTATTAACATTTCTGTTGGTTTTGTGCAGCAGGATACAGCATGGGTGTTTTTCAGACACTAATGGGAAGCTGGTGGCAAGCCCCGCAACCATTACCCACAGCACATCAAGATTTTTAAACACATCACTTCTTTCTCAGTCATTAGTGTCTTCTTAAAACAACATCATGCTTTGTTTTCTTGATCAAAGCCACAGACGTAGGAGTTTGAAAATGAATTTCACTTTGGTGTTTTCCTTTCAAAACACGTCAGTCTCATAAGCAGGCTAATCTTTGGTGACGTATTATGATGGATTGCGCTTATCCATGCAAATTGTCTAGATAGTTTTGCCACTCATTAAAAGGGATTATTCTCTCCCCCTCACACTAGCACCACATGTGTGCTCGCACACGGGTGAGGGTTAGATGGACCTAAGTGTTCACATATGAGTCTTGAGGAGAAGCTGCTTTTCCCAGACCGATGGCAGGGCTGGGAACAGTGGTTTGGCTGGGATTTAGGAGACACCTACTATTTGTTTCACCCCTGGGATACATCCAAAGCCTGCAAAATGCAGTACCACGAGGTACATGGACATGCTGAACTACTCTGGAATAGTAAATTGTAGGTCTGAACTATCTTCGCAACTCACTGTGTCTGTATAGTCTCCTCATCCATTTCCTACCTCAACAGCTGCATTTCTAACACCTTTACACACAGATTATTATTCATTAGTTTACTAAAGCACTTCTCTCCATTTCCAGGGTGTGAAAATCTTGCTTCTAGACTTCAGTGGGAGTTTTGTTAAAGACATGTTATTGACTTGATGCTTCCAGAGCTCCAGCATTTCTCTGCAAACAATTACAGGTTTAAACTACCCACATATTTACAATTTCAAAATCCCCTATTTCCTGTTTGTTTCCTCTCTTCCATGAAACACAAAAGAAAGACTCTACATTATGTAAAAGAGGGCAGAGTTTGATGTTACAGAAAAAGGTAGAATCCTTCAGCTAGGGAAGGAAAAAAGCTGTCAGTGAAATTGCTAAACACAGCTGACCTCCTGTTAAATCCCTGTGCAGTCATATTAGAACAAATACCCGATTAATTATATTCTTGTGTGCTGTGATCCAGAATACTTTATTTATCGCCTTAAACTGCATCTCCAGCTAGACATCTAATGAGCAGCAGCTTTACCCTGTAATACAAATAATCCTTTTGCAGAGAATTAGTTCTTGGAAAGTAGAAATGCACCTTTCCTCGAATTCCATTTTATACTTTCAATTCCCAGGAGAATGTGGAGTGGATCATAAGGAAAGAAAGCAAGAGGGGAAGACAGATTAAGGTTGTTACAGTAATATTCTTTTGTTCAACATCTGCATGCTAGAGAGATTACACAACCTTCAGCAGATCAGCAAAAGAAGATTTGAACCAACTCATGTTAAAACTGAGCAACTGAAACACTCCACCTTCTTCCTTAGTCTCCAAGCCCAACCTCTTCAGGTTCACAGCTAAGAAATTTTCCAAATACCACCTAGATAATAGAATATGCTCTCCATCCTTTAGGAAACCCTGAATGTCACACACCCATGACCTTGGAGTAAACATGGTGTTAGCAGCACAGACTCTCAAAAAGACCCAACATCTGCTGGGACAAGACAAGGGCCCTTCTTCTTCCCTTTACATAACTAAGTAAAACTATAGGAGGAATTTTACAGTTCCACAAAGTACAGCTAGCATCCTTTTTTGCATCATAAACCCAGAATATTTAACACAGAAATAGAAGTTTTCGTTATTCTCATTAGCAATACAGTCCATCCAGAAAATGAAATAGGGTTGAGCTCACAAAATAAACAGAGGAGCCCCAAAGCTTTTGTTTTTCCCACTGTGTAGTGAACATAGAGACAACAAATGTTTTATAGCACCTATTATAGGAGAGGTACAGCGTTGTGGGATGAGACTGACCAGTAGACATTTATCATGTCAAAATCAATTTTCCATCATATTAATGATTTTCTATCATACATAAGGAACACAACAGCTCCCCTTTGCCCAACATTGACATTACAGAAGACCTGCACAAGCTGCACTACAAGAAGGCAATGGTGGGGGAAGAGAAAGAAGATCATCTACTTCACCTCTTTACTAAGTCAGAGATGTAAAAATTACATTCCAAATGTTCAAAGTAAGATGATGGAAAATCACTGTATGATCAGGGGTAAACCTTTCTCTTCCTTTCACAGGTATTGAGAGCCCCTGACAGAGCCATTTGTGGTAGAGCTGGGCACAAGGAGGACATGAGTTTACATAGGGCTCACCTGTATGCTGAGGCCATAAGGACATCAGTGAAGAAAATAGGAATGTATTTTTTTTTAAGGGGAAAAATTGAGGTTTCAAGGATGATCTGCCATAACTCCAGACAACTGGCAATGCAATAATCCTGTGTAAGGCTGCTCTGGACTGAGTGTAGGAGCTCCAGCAGCAGGGATGAACACTTCGTGTAGAAATCTCAGTGGATTCAGCTGCAACCAGATGAACCCCTATTTATGAATCACAGCAGTAGATCATAATACATCAGTATAGAGACCCCACTTTCCTTAACATAAACAAAGCCTTGAGCCTCCTAAAAAGAATGCCAGGCATGCCCTAAAGAGAGATAGGATTGATTTTCCCACTTGCCTCAGAATCCATCGATTATCTTCTTAAAGCATATTAATAAAGTATAATCCCACTGAGAATAAACTCCCAAAGATTTACCTCACAAGCAGCTCTTTTGCCAAATTCATTGTGACTTGAATATTTGCCACCTCACATTTCACATCTGATAAAAAGTGCTACTTTGACCTGATGCATAGTAATGTGGTGTGAAGCAAAGAGGGCCAATTTGCTGGCCATCACTGAGATGTAATGGGGAGGAGTATGATGTCGATTTGCAGAGTGAATCAAAAGGCCTGACCTCTTTCTTTTGTGGTATCTGCAAATGGCTGAATAATGTGGTTCACTGACCAAGTGAATTATTTTCAAGAAGTCTGGCACATCTTTAATTACAAGATATGTAAAGATGAAATGGAAACACGCTGTGTATATTTCTTTATGGCTGCTGAACTTTTCTTATGGAAAAGCACCTGTTTTTATTAAACTGTCTCTGGAAGGCACAAGATGTACAAGGTATAGGTTGACAACATATTTCTCTAAGCATATAACTTAACAGCTGAGCAACCTCATAAGGTATGGATCAACCATGTATACACATTGTACCTACACACACAAAGCTACACATGCATATAAATACAAATATGCGGAAAAGAAATTTCTTCCTATTACAAATGTATTTAAATTTAGGCAGCATACTGACAGTTTTATAATGTTTCTCTTGCAACTGAGAAAGACTCAAAAACAATTCACATCGGGCCCTCTTTACTGAACATTTATGTGCCCTTTATGCTTCAAAAATCAGGAATTTGCATGCTGACAATGATTATGCAAATGCTCTGTTTTGAGAATCAGGTCCCAGAGGATTCCTCAGCTGAAAGCAATTCTCCTTTAAAGGTTTCATCATGGTCCAAATTAGTGGTTCTTAAGACACCATTTTCAGTAATGCAATAAATACCCTGATAGATGATTGCCCTTCACTTTCCTCTCAAGCAATGAACCCTTCTTGCTTCACAAGAGAAGCCCCCAGTATAGAGTCTCTATCTGCTGATGTTGAAGGGCTGTGGCAGATGACATGCATGGTTTAAACCTCTACTCTGGGTAAAAAGCTGCAGTCTTGACTCAACTGACCAAAATTCATAGCTGACCTTGCTAGGAGCAAGAGCTGGGTCCAGATGGCCTCCTGAGGTCCCTTTTAACCTGAATTATTCCATGATCCTACAATTCTCAAATAGCTGAGCCCTCCAGGCAAGGGCAGACAGACTGCAGAAACATGTATCTAATAATATTCTGGCCTCACCCAGGGCAGCTGGATTATTCTGATCATTTAAGTCAGAGCTGCAAGGTTTTATTGAAAGTGAAGGTTCAATATATTCATGGCAGCAGTATTATTGGAGTGTGCCTTAAATATGGCAACAAATATTGTGAAGGAAGTGTGACTTCTTAGTAACCTGTTCTGTTAGAAGTGCTGTGCTCAGAAACACTGAAAACCTACTATCAAGGTTTTCTCCTAACCTAAATGCTTATAGCAGAAATAGATGGAGATTCAAAACATTGCTGAATTCTGTGTAACTCTGGCAACATACTCCAGCTTGCATTCTAAGAAACTAGTTTTACAGAGGGAAAAAAAATAAATAAAGCTGATGCAACAATTGTGGGGGTTTTTCATACTTCAAGCACCTAATGTGAAAGTTCATCTCTGAATTTTCTGAAGTGTATCCGACTTTAACAGAAGGGGACATTAGAACAAATTATAAAACTATAAACTGTTAGGTGTTAATTTGAACTATAATGAAACTCCTTTCTTTGTTCAGGTGACCAGGGCTTGGAAGGGAAGTACAGCACCAGCCCACCTTAACCCACAGACTGAATTAATCCCTCTCTCTTTTGGTTTTATATACCAGCAACCTTTGTTCATGGGAATGCAGAACCCAAGTGGTACGCTTCACTTATTAAAAGTATTTCTCTGCCTTTCCTCTCACTTTAAAATAGATATATTAAAAAAAGAAACTAAGCCTGAAATCCCAAAGAAGCAAACCTGTCTCCTCTGCTACTACCAAAACACCAAACTCCTGTTTTAAAGGGGGCTAGTAAGCATGAACTAAAAAAAACAAGCTCAATCAGCTGTTCTGCTTTCTCTCCCTCCCTGAATGGCCAGGACCACAGACAAGGACATGTAGGCCCCAACCAAGAACCTTAATGGACAAGAGGTTCTCACATGGGCTTGTTTCTGTGCCACTGCCTGGAGGAAATGCCCATCCAGCCACTGTCACCACACAGAACTGCTGATACAGAGTGGGAGTGACTGACTATGAGGAGACAGATCAGCATGACCTTTTACCTCCAGAACCTGTCCTTGCTTCAAACCCAGGTATAGCTGCAATGCACATATTGCATTAAATCCTATCAAGACTGTGTCATACTTCCCAGTACACCTCAGCAGCCCCAGATGGGTGCTCTGCCTGGAGCACTCCTTTTCTCCTATTGAGAAAGCTTTGGGCTTGGGAAGCATATTTTCACCAGCATACTGTGTGTGGTAAGCAATAGAAAATAGATGACAGGCTTTATTTCTCAAGCATATAATTCTAAGTAAAGATGCCTAGCATTAGACACTGCAGCCAAAGGCCCCAGAACACAGGGAGCAGCAGAACAACATAGTGACAATGTAGTGCAAGAGCATCTAGTTTCAGGGCAGGGCAGACCTGCTTAGTTTGCAGCACAGCATGTTGGTGTGCAGCTCAGCCCCAACCCAGGACCCAAAAAAGAGCACACCATCTCCTTGTGTGCTTTGATGTCTTTTGGAAAGAAACCAAGGTGCAGAGAGGCAGGAAACCACAACACACTCCCAAAGGTGCTTCAGTCTGGATGGGCAGAGGCCCAAGATCCTGGGGCTTACCCAAAAGCCTGCACTTCCCTCCACACAGGCACAACCACGTGGACCTGGTGCTATTTCAAGGAATCCTTTTATTCCACCAGCTGCTACTACTGAGGTCTGAAACTGAGACACAGTATGTGATCTCATGGATGAGTGCAAAGCTCACAAGCTCTCATATCTTAACAGAAGAGAAGAAAGGCTCTGTCTAGTTGTGCCAGAATAAATGAAGTGCAAAGGTAGCTGGGATGCTTTTTGAAGCTGTTTAGTGCTAGCAGTCAATGTGAATCACTCTGAAGAAAAGCTTAAGATTTCTTAGGGAAAGTACTACACCTCAGTGACTTGAAACTATTTTTGTGTGTCTGTGATCCTGAGCTGCTCTGCACTGCAAGGATATGGACTGGATGTCTGTTTTCTTGGGTTGTTTTCTGCACACAGCAGCAAGAGCCCCTTTCCCCAAACAGACGTAGGGATTTTCAGACACTCTACACTTTTCCTACAGCCTAGGTGCAGCCTGCAAGGGGCTGAGATACTCAGATACTTTTTAATGGCAGTTTTTCAAAAGGGTCATCTGGATATGTCACTCCAGCTGTGCCACTGTCACTCCAGCTGTGTTCAGAAAGGGAAAAAATAAAATAAAACCTAACAGCAGTGTGGGACAGTGAGCAAGTGTTCGGACAAATTTATACTTTTTAATTTAAGGACAATTTTTTTAAACTGTTGCAACATTTATCTGCCAGGAAACTAAAAGAAACAATTCGGAGAAGACTGATGGTCTTTATTTTAAAATTTGGATTTATAACAAGTAACCACACCCCAGTAGAATACAAGCTTGTGGCTCCACATTTAATCAATGGGGTTTTTTCTTTGTGTTTTTGTTTGTTTGTTTGTTTTTGTTTCTTTGTTTGTTTTTATTCATCTGCATAAAACCTCTGGATTTGAGTCCAACCAGCTACACACTAGACTCAGTGTGACAGCAGCCTGGCTGCTTTGAAGAATTATCAGTCAGAACTAAAATAATGTAAAATCAGTCCCTCTCCATGCTTCAGTCCACACACACTTCAGAAATTTCTGTAAGAGATGGCAAAAAGGCAATTCTACACAGGACAACAATACAAATGTCTCTGTCTCAGCATCCAGGGGGACCACCAGTAACAACAAAAGTGCATCCTCTCCTCCTCACAAACAGTGAACGATTACTGGGCAAAATAAATTATTTCATCAATAGTGATCTGTAAGATATGTTTCCTTCCTTCTTTCTTCCTGTAATTAATTTGTAAAATTAACAGCACCACATACATAGCCTCCTAGAAAAATAATTGATCCCACCACCCTGGCTAGAAACCACTTTATTGGATGCTGGCAATGATTACAATTGCATGCATCTCATTTCCGTTTGCAGAAGGCTGACGCCAATGCACACATGCAGGCTTACGTGAGAAGTTCCACTGAAAAAAAAAAAAAATAAAGAAAACAAACCAGAAAAGTTATCACACAATGTAAGACTTGTTGATTTTTTTGCCACCTTTTGCGCTACAGAAAACAAATCATCTACTTAGTCAACATGTGCTACCAATAAGTTGGGCTAATTAATGACAGATCTCTGAGAAACCAAGAAGTGTTCCTTATCAGCGTAGCAAAGAACCCCAAGTTGGCTTCTGATCTTTAAAGCTACTTGCAGGAAACTACCTAGCCAGGCAGAGTTGCAAGCTCTGCTTTTTCAAAAAGAGTAGGGGGAAAAACGTTAACACCAATTTTACTTCAAGTAATGCCAGGATCCATGAGAAGGAACATTAAGAGCATTTGTGTGTAAGCAGCAGGACACCTCCACTTCTCTGAAATGGACTTTCTTCCCAGTGTTGGTGGCTAGCATGAAGTGCAAGGAAATTAGAGATGCTAAGCCAAATACTTTTTAGGAGGTTGAAAATAAATACATGTAATGTTATATTTAGTTTTTAATCAGTCTGCCAATCAGCACAAGTGCTCATTGACTTCAATATTTCCTAAAGCCTGTAGATGATTCATGATGAACAATGGCACCTGGCACGATAACCTGGAAGTTACACAAATCAGTTAGGTGCAGGTAGAGTAATCCTGCCCTTATTAACTATGCAAAGCTCTTGCTAAAAAAAAAAGAGCAAGGAGCACAAGCCATTTAATTAACATGGTTGTGTCCTATTATCCAGCATCTCAGGTTTATAACATAAAGATTAAAATCAAATTAATGGAGTCTTATGGCTGATTTGCCTTCCCGTGGTTTGTCAGCACAGCTAATAGAGATCCTGTCTCCCTGCAAGACAATGCATCCTTTTCCAGGTTCTACAGGTAAATCTTTGGTAGAGAAAACTGTGTCATCAGTGCTGCATAAGTATGTGGTGAAGAGATTCACTATGGTACCAAGATGTTGCAGGCACTGCAGAACTTGTTTGGGACAGCATTTGTTTGTTTGTTTAAAGGGAGAGATGCAAGCATTTCAGAAGAAAATTCTATTCATATAGACTAGTCTCCAACAAACCAGTGGGCATCAAAGATTCCTGTTTCCTCTGGCTTTCAATGAAAAGAAAGCATTAACTCCCTAGATTTCCCTTTCTTTGTCTCCTAAAATAGTAGTGCTAACAACTGGAGCTATCATTCTGGAGTGCAGGGAAGTAAAGTAATATTAAAACCAGCTTTCTCTCCACAAGGTAATGCATATGATTTCTTTCAGGGAAGGATTAACTTCTTCATGTTCAAAGAAAACTAGGGCAAGCAAAAATGCAAGCATGGAAATCTAAAAATATTCTTTTAGTCCACAGAAAAGTAATTCTATATGAAATCTGTAGGATGAGAAGTAGAGCATCTTCAAAAGAAACTTGCACACATTGGAGACGTGGAAAGAAACATGTCTTTAAAATGGAAGTGTGGCTTGAAACCCACAGCTACATTACATTAAAAAATAAAAATAGTTACGAGTGAATAAAATATTATTTTGAAGGACCCTAGATAGCTTTCCTCAACCTACCCATAAATAGACTCTGTCAATCAAAGAATGCATCTAACACCAACCTGAAACATTGCAGATATTTTAAGCCCACAGCAGAGGGGGGTTCTGGTAAGCACTTCTTCCAGGGGTTAAAGGAAAAGAAAGAAGACTTTCTTGAAATAAGCACTTCTTCCAGGGGTTAAAGGAAAAGAAGACTTTCTTGAAACTGCATGTTAGGTGGAGAAACAAAGTTCATAACTTTCAGAGGCTCATATATGAATCACTCTAGACAGCGGCTGGAAAGGCAACAAACAATGAATCCAGCTGACATACTGGAGAAAATAATTTATTCAAGAATGAATGATGCCAGAGTGAATGTCTCATTAGAACTAACATTCCATTAAAAACTCACTTCACCCAACATGCGCTCTCCTGGGGGTAGACTGAGGGACGCAGGGTAAAGTGTGCTGGAAATGATGGTGTTTGTCACAGACAGAAAGACCGGTTGTGGTTAACTTGAAGCTTTATGCAACTCAGGATTGAGTTTTGCCACAAAGGAAAACAGTGTTCTGACTTTAATATTTGTCTAATTTCTAGTTTAATAGTTTTCCCCTTTAAATAACTTCAGTAGATTTCTGGAGCAGGTGTTATCTCCATAAACCTTAAGATAATGTAACTATAATGATTTTCCAAATAAAAAGTGAAAGGCTATCAGGACAAATATCTCCATTTTTATTCCACTGAGATATTATTATGGTGATGGGAATAATTCCACAGAGGAATTACTTAAAATACGCAATCAGCTCTGACCTGACCCAGCTATAATTCAGATTATACCTTTTGTAACTTGAAGAATTTATTTTCATTTTCAACTGAGCTCATCTAATCAAAATGCTTCATTGTGACAAAGAGTTCATTGTTCCTGTGCAAATTGCAGTTACCACTAAAGCCCTGCCATTAAGAACCAAACACCACTACAGTAAATTCAGCCAATGTGGAGCTCAACTTGGGAAGAGAATTTTCAGATCAGCAAAATAAACAATACTTTATATTTTGTTATTAACAAAGTATCCATTTAACACCCTCTGTTAGGACTTGGCTGTATTAATTCAATACTAATACAAGATGTGGACCTAGAATTTAAGAGTGGTACGCCACCTACTTCTAAATTCTGCCTGTTGCAGACTGCGGGAACCCAGATGGTAAAAGGGATGCAAGACAAGATGGGTAAAGAGCAGTAATATATTTTATTATGCCAGGTTTGAGAAAAACAAGGTTTTCTCAAGGTCAAGACTTGACAAGTTTTTACACATGCAAAGACCTGTCTGCATCCTGCAACTACATCAGTTGATTTAACAACAGACATTAATTACCCTTCCCCATAAGCACTGGATGTTACCATATAGGGAAATGAGGAATCAGTTCTGATCACCTGACTTCCTGTGTTATCTTGGTCACGACAATTAATACTGCCTGGGCATCAGTGGCTTGTCAGTTCAGGAAAATGTATTTTCCTCCTGGAAATACTGTATAAGTTAGCATCCAAATTAGCCTTGAGGTGAAAATCCATTAGCATCTGGCAATGGCAAGAGTGACTCCAGCAAAAGCTGACATTAGAGATGGGATGGCTATTCAGAAAAAGAGGAAGATTGTAGATATTTCTTCTTCTGCTATTGATTAGTTATCAGATATGCTGACAAACATAGAGAACTGACCTATTTGCATCCAAGTGAACACAACAGTAGTTGTGTCATCAGTGTGGCATATGTGCAGATGTTACAGACACCTGCAGTGGATATCTGGTGCAGACACACAGCAAGAGACAGACTAACAGACAAAGCATTTTTTCCTGCTCAATTGGTATATCTACGTCACATTTTTTATACTACACAATTTTTTTCAGCACTTAAGTTATGATTTGAGCAAAACATCTCATTCAACAAAACAACCAAAGCATTTTAAAAAACCCAACAAACCACAAAAAATACAAACAAATGAACACCCAGTGGCAAGCAATTACAGATTTAGAAATTGACTTCTTTTTCCCTCTTTAGAAGACCAGGATATTAACAACCATGCAACTCAAACTAATAATTGGTGACAGCAGGAAGAAAAAAGGTGAAGCGGTAAGTCCAAATCTGCAAAACAAGCTTGCAGGAGGGAATGAGCTTTGTATTCTCTGCTTATTCAATTATTGACATGTAATTACTAATTGGGTAAGTCAGAGCTGCCTTGTCTTCATCCCAGGGGATACAAGAATGTTACTGGACTGGGATAATTCTGACAAGGTGATTCATTCCTCCTTCAGATCAATCAGTCCAAGTGGACTCCTTTAGACATTGAGAATACATTTTTAGTTCATATTAGTTCACAACCTCTCCAAACAAGGTATGGAAATAGTTTTCAGCTTTCACCGGTCATTTTATGACAACATAATGGGAGAAACATATTTTTAGTTCTTCCACAGTAGGAGAAAATGAGTGAGAAATGCACATTTCCTCAGGCTGGCCTGCAGAACGGCTAGTGCTGGCCATTGGCATGATGGCCTTCTGACTTCAGCTCTCAGCAGCTGCAGCTCCCATCTCATGTTGTTACTGCTCAGACTCCTGTTGCTTCCAAGTTACAAAGGACTCTGAGGCAAGCTACAACAGAGCCTTGAGTAACAGTGATCATATTCACCACGATTTATGCTCTTGTAATTGCTTCCTATTAAAAGGATACTCTGATGAACATGCTGGAGTCTAAAGCTCTTGGTACCACTGCCTCTGTTCCTGTCAGATGGGATTTTTCACTCATCTGCCACTTGCTGCTTTTCGCAGTCTGCCACCATGTCAGGATCAGCAAGTGGTCCCAGCTTTTGGGTGGTGATCCCAGGAACATAGAAATACTCTCCAGCCCAAAATGAAGCTCATTTTCTACCCTATGCTCCAGCAGATACACTTCTAAATGAATACTGCTGTGTTTGCTGATTGTTTTATGGTTTGTTTACTTCTTGAGTATGTAATATTGTTGTGGTATTGTTGTTTTTAATTAGTTGGAAGAACTATTATTTCAGAAGGCTAAATGCATTTGCTAGCAAGGGGTCTTTATAAATACAACGAATGCTACTGGTTATGACTCTATAGATGGGTAGTGACAGCTGCCAGCCAGCTCTGCCCATGCTCAGAATTGGACCAGACCCAAGCCAGCACCAGCTCAGAAGTCATGTTAGTTACATTAGCACAAGCCTAGTCCCAAAAGCCTCTTGGAAAAATCTAATCTGAAAAATTGGAGTGTTTCAGTTCTTCAAAGAAGTTTCACTTGTAGTAAGTTCTTCAACAAATGTTCCATAAATTTTAATTTTCAATTGTACAAAGTAACAGATCTCAGAAAACTACCATGAAATAAAGAACCAAGTTATAAAAACATTAACACCAACTACAGATTAAGATATGCTGCAAGTGGAGACAGGAGGGGTGATCACATACTTAAAGGCGTATAAGTGTATGTACATACATACTAGATATAAGCACATACATGGGATACATCAGAGGCCTGGTTTCTTCATTAGTCCTTTTCTACACCGCCCTGGGGAAAGGCATTAGAGGAACAACATGAATGGGACAGTTGGGCTCCATCTCTGTCAGCAGAGGAGAGAGTGAGCCTCCAGAGCTTGTTACTGCACAGGATCCTTGGTGGTTCAGCCTGCTGTGTTTGCTGATTGTTTTATGGTTTGTTTACTTCTTGAGTATGTAATATTGTTGTGGTATTGTTGTTTTTAATTAGTTGGAAGAACTATTATTTCAGAAGGCTAAATGCATTTGCTAGCAAGGGGTCTTTATAAATACAATGAATGCTACTGGTTATGACTCTATAGATGGGTAGTGACAGCTGCCAGCCAGCTCTGCCCATGCTCAGAATTGGACCAGACCCAAGCCAGCACCAGCTCAGAAGTCATGTTAGTTACATTAGCACAAGCCTAGTCCCAAAAGCCTCTTGGAAAAATCTAATCTGAAAAATTGGAGTGTTTCAGTTCTTCAAAGAAGTTTCACTTGTAGTAAGTTCTTCAACAAATGTTCCATAAATTTTAATTTTCAATTGTACAAAGTAACAGATCTCAGAAAACTACCATGAAATAAAGAACCAAGTTATAAAAACATTAACACCAACTACAGATTAAGATATGCTGCAAGTGGAGACAGGAGGGGTGATCACATACTTAAAGGCGTATAAGTGTATGTACATACATACTAGATATAAGCACATACATGGGATACATCAGAGGCCTGGTTTCTTCATTAGTCCTTTTCTACACCGCCCTGGGGAAAGGCATTAGAGGAACAACATGAATGGGACAGTTGGGCTCCATCTCTGTCAGCAGAGGAGAGAGTGAGCCTCCAGAGCTTGTTACTGCACAGGATCCTCGGTGGGTCAGCAGCTCCAGCAAATCAGAGGGGTCAGACTGAGCGCACAGGGCCACCCCAAGAGTAACACTGTCTGCTCAGCTCCTCTGATAGCACCAGATCACCCCCATTCTCCCAGAAGCAGAATAAGGAAACAAGATGCCATTCAAATTTCCTTCCTCTGCAGTCCATGTGGCAGGTTTGCCTATACTACTACTTTGACCTAGTTCTTGGAGCAGTTGATCCAAATCTCAGTGCCTGGTGTAGTTTACACAGAGAAACTAAGCAGCTGGAGAATGAAGCACATCTGTTTTCTACAGCTCTGAGAGTTGTAACCTCTAGTTGTTTTGCTCTGGAGTATTTTATATCTACAGAAGTGTAGATTATGATGAATACATACAGATCAGGATAAACCATCCCATGCATGTGTCTACTCTGTTCTTTCTCAGTAAGGAAATAACCCACTGCTGGAGTCCAGACCTTCCTGGCAGCTTGGAAGCCATGATAATGCAAGTTCTGTTTAAAGGCAAACATCTGGTATCCTCATTATACAGAGCTTACACTTTTCTACAAAGAACGGGAAGGCAGAAATATGTCTCCATGTGGGAAAGGAACTATGACTGAGCACCAGCTCACTCTTTGCAGGTCACAGTATGGGCACTCCATGTCAGGACTAATTCTACCAGAACATGTGTTTACTCAGTAAAGGAGAGAACAGAGGCATCAAACAGAAGAGACTCTTGACTTAGGGGAAAATAAAGAATGTGGGTGGAACTCTATCCTTGGAAACACGTACTATTACACAGAATAAAATACACATCAACAGGATTTATGTGGTAGGCTCAAGGTCTGCTCCCCCATTTCATTTTCTGCACAAGTATAAATTACCTTGTATTTCTGAGTAAGTATTATAACATCCAGTTTGTGGTGTTTATGTCACTTCTGCTGCCCAGAAAATGTTACATTATCATGGTGGTTGTCTGGAACATGTTGTTTTTCCCTTTGCCTCTACTAGAATGCTCACATTGTTATTAAATTCTTGGTGTAATATTTCCCAAATAAGAAAACTAAGCAGAGATAACAGAAAGGTGAGTTCCATTAACACATTCTTTAAGAAAAGCAGTATACTACAAATCCTGCAACAAGCACTTATTGGCACTTCCACTAATGTAAATAAAATCTACTGAGTTCTCGGAAAAACAATCAGTTCAGTCTTGTTATCAGAGGACAGAATCTGGGTCAACAGATGTGTTTTGGATATGCACCAATTCTTAAATGATTTAGTATTCTGATCTGTGGATACAAAAAGCAATTTCCTACATCAGCAGTACCATTAGCACAATGTGCAATTTCATCCTACCACCTACATTGTTGTAATCATTGAATGTTATAAAACATCTCTGATAAAAGAAAAAATATTCTGATATATGACTATAATGTAAATCAGTGCTTTGGATTATGGTGTGATACTAGTTCAGTTATTTATATGTGTTTCAACTAAAAACATCCAACTGGATTTCAACTATCACAAGATTAATCTCACTAATACTTTATATATACAGATGGTCAGACAAGAAAAATTAGACAAATATGAAAAATTAATATATACTTCTTGTATAATATAAAATGTGATTTGTCTCCTAGAAGATTATAGCTGGAGCTTCCAGTAGGAAGAACAACTAGACTAACCGATATGGGCCCTCTGTTTTGTGGGAAGTTTTTCTTTCTGTCCCAGCTCAGAGGTTGTTGTAAGACACAGGAGACCTACAAAGACACCAATCCTATACAAAACACAAAGCATAGGTTTGCTTTTGCCTGGATATAGCTTAGTAACTATTCAGAGTTATTTTTAGCTGGAATCTTATTCACATTCATCCAACAAGTTCCAAAGATGACAGCAGGACAGTTCCACGAATTACATATTTCAGCACTGTAACCTGCTATCTGGAAAGACCCTTTGTGTCAACATACCCTGGTCACTGAATTAAATTAACATTATGCATCCAATAACATTTGCAGTGCCAAATAGAGCCTCATGACTGAGCAAAGGCACAGGACCTGAATTCAGGTTCTATATGTGCCACCTGTTGTCATGGTTTACAAATTAATTTACATGTTTAAAAACGCAGACAGGTCTGGACAGAAACAGGTGCCTGAGACACATATGCTTTGAAGTTCATAAAATTAAAGACCTTGGTTCTTACAACCTGTGGCAAAATAGCTGATCCACTAGAAAGAAGGAGCCAAGCCAGAGCAAACATTTCTGGCAGCGTGAGGATCAAAGAGGTCTCAGATAGACAGGAAAAACAAAGGATGCTGACATCAAAATATTGGCAGCTTTCAATGTTGCTTTTCTTTCCAAATAAAATGGGCAAAGAAAATGTCTAGCATTCCCATCCAAGCTCAGTTCTCCAGTGAGCAGCATTCTGTAGCTGTAATTACAATCTTGTATTGTGTGCACACTAACTAATTTCTCAGGCAAGTTAAATTTCAGCTTGAACATGTAGGCGTGTAGAGACCAACCTCAATAACAAAAATAGATGCTGAGCTCAGCAACCTGCAGCTTTTTATAGTTGACCTTGCAGCCCTGCAAGATAGTGGCTCTGGGCCACTTCATTATTTCAAAGAAGGAAATGTGGCTCTGGGAGTCTCATGGGGACTAACAAGACCAAAAAGATAAGTGGCTTCCTGACTAAATGCTTTTTGTTTGTTTTATCTTGATCTTTCTCATTTCAAAAGTATTCTGGCTTTCTTAGTATTAAGCATTCTGGCTGTGATAGGTGGAGCTAACCTTACTTGTGCAGTTTCATTTATTCTATGGACTTTTCCCCAGTTTATGCAGTTTATTTTGCAGCTGGTTGCATTTGAACTCTCTTTCATGTTGCACTCTGGCCACAGCAAGTAACCATCAGTGCAATTAATCATATTTTGGTTTGACTTCAATCTCCAAAATGACCACAGCAATAAAATTATATTTGTAAACTAAGAACAGGGAGTAACAGTTGCATGACAGTCTGGTTCTGTCAGTCTACTTATCTGCTTGATGGTGTGATTCTGGCTATAAGCACACCCAGCTGGCTGCAAATACATCATGAAAAAAGAATATATAACACTTTGATACAGTTCATGTTCTTCCTAATCTGCATTTGAGTAGTAACCAAGTTAGAGAACTATTCTAACTTTCTAATAAAAGTCTGAGTGCAGCAGGAGCTGGAGCTATTGGCTGTTGGCTGTTTCACTGCAGATCTGAGTGACTAAAAACCTTCTCCTCTGCCTGCCCCACATCAGCAGAAACTCTCGAAAGGAAGGGATTTCAAACAGGAGCAAGACCTGAGGCACCCACACTCCTGCACTCAGTACTGTGCTCATGCCTATCCCCTTTTTCTGCATCATGAAAAAAACCTTGAAGACAACATTTAAAAATGCTTTCCAGTCCTGTTGATAGCAAAATAAACCACATCCTCAGCCACGAGAGCTCTACTAATATGCTAGAGATGTTAGTAACTCATACAATATTCACATCACAGTACGCTCACATTGACAAAAATCCTTGCTTAGTCTGGCCACACCAGAACCTGACAAAGGAAAGAGGCAGCAGCTTCACTGCTTTTTTACACAGTCACTACAAACCAGTGCTGATATGACCCCCAAGTTTGCTGGCAAGGG
The DNA here is from genome assembly GCF_000747805.2 of Chaetura pelagica. Classification (NCBI taxonomy): domain Eukaryota; kingdom Metazoa; phylum Chordata; class Aves; order Apodiformes; family Apodidae; genus Chaetura; species Chaetura pelagica. The sequence goes on along the minus strand of NW_009953205.1, from coordinate 245,171 downwards.
AGTAATTATGAGCATAATTATGAACATAAAACATGCAGAGAGATAACTTAATTGAAAAATAATGTATCTCAATGTTCTGTTAGAGGATTATAAATGTGAAAGAGACCCAGTTTGGAGAAATGCTTATTTAGTGTGCTCCCTATAACCAGAAGAGGGGCTTCCCAGCTAGCAGACATGTGGGAAGGTGTATTTCCATTGTCCAAGCTCACAATGTTTCATTTGTGTAACACTGAATCCCAACTTAATTAAACAGCTCTGGAGACCAGGCCAATCTCAATATACACAGGCAAGCGGTCGAGCAGCCCCATTTACATGTGTCACAGCTCGCCGGGTATCGCTCCAAAAAGCATCTGTCTCAACAGTCTCATCTGATTCTTACAAACAAGCTACACTTTGCATTTTTGAATTTAACAAAGATCACACAGCTGCCAACATACTATCAAAGCCTAAAGACCAAATAAATGTTTGGCTTCCCTCCAACCATCCTCGCTGTGGTATTATTATTGACAATAGAGCCAGAGCAGCAAAAGCAATGAGATGGCAAATTTACACATGTGCCATGTTTTTAGACATTGTCTACATTTGCTGCTACAAGACTGTAAGCAGAACACTGGTGAGCATCTTCTGGTTGCAAAATCTGACCTATTTTATGGCTTTATGAAAGCTGTACAATGTTGTTAGTGTATTAAAAACTGCAGATGGGCAAAATTATCTAAGAAAAACAACTCAAAGGTGTTTCGTTTATTTTCCCATGTGGATAGTAGAAATAGATCAGAACTCTATTTTCAGGGCTGCATTTTTCACTTTTTGAAGAAAGAACGTAACACTCATAAAAACTGTAGACCCAACAGTAGATGTTTCCCCTGGTATCTCCTCATTCCACTTTCATACACACAGTCCTTAGTCCTTGTGATAGAGGCAGCATGCAGATAACCAAGGGTAGAGCGTATTTGACTACTGTACGGGAGCTCTGCTGCATTTTTCAGCTCAGTTAATATCCCAACTACTGTCTTATCAAAAGCCAATTGCATCTGCAGATAAGAAGCCCTTCCTATAGATAGTAATATAAGTTTTTTATTTGCATCAGATTATTAGGACAGTGAACAAAGACAACTTCTCCTTTACTACCTCTCCTATTTGGTGAATTTACACCGCATGCAAAGAGCTGCAGGAAGCAAGTGGTTAGGAAAACAGTGCTAGAGGCTGGATGCAACAACTCATGACATTACCTGCAGTAGAGCCCAGGCCGAGTCTTGGAAAATGCTTTGTGTAGAAGTCTGAACACTCATAGAACCCCTGAACTGAAGGAATGTTGAGCATGTAGCACCTTGCTGCTCTGCCCACTTTATCATGAACAGCTGTGCTTTGGACTGCTTCCCTTCACTTAAATTCAATCTATCTGTAGAGAGAGGATGGAGACAAGGCACGGTCACATCCTGAGAAGGAAGTGGGAATGCCAACACACTGATGCCTTCTCCTGTTGCCAATGCACAATAAAGCAGTGACCTGCATTTGCAGTTATTAGGCTCGGGTGACATGGGGCCAGTCAGTTGGCACCGAGCCTCCACCTTGCCTCACTGCAATGCCCCCAGGGCATGACACACTTTATCTTCCAGAGATCCCATCCTCTCAACTGAGCCAGGCCTGGCATCTCACCTTTCTGCCTTCGGGATGGAGGGTGCTCCCACTGTTCTGATTTCCAGCTCTCCTCACATTCAAATGCCCTATTTAAATGCAGCTTGCCCTAGGCTGTAAAAACAACCCTTCAAAAAACCAAACCAAAACAAAAAAACAGGAAGTGTTTTTGATCACAAGGTTGCATTAACCCACACTTCAGGGTCATTTCACTGCATTTTGGGAGCAGCAGCTCTTGCAAAAAAGGACAAATGGAGCAAAACAGACTTGGGTGTTGATGGAAACATTTGTAAAAGACATCACATCGCCCCTGTAGATTTTCAAGCTTGGGATTTTATTATTTTTTTACTTCCAAGGCTTCTTTTAATATGTTCTTTCTTCAAAGTTTGTGGAATATGTGTAATTTTTCAATAAGGGATTAGAGAGGATTAAGCCCTTGCTAGCCTATGTCTCCCTGAGAACGTTGGCTTTACATGCATTTCCAGCACAGGAGCTCACACTGTCCCAACAGAGATGAACACTGGCTGGTTTTATACACTACAGACCAAAGTCAGGACCTGCCCAACTGTATATTTACCTCCTCTCTGTTTTGTCCTTTGTGTCCTTTGCCTTCTGTGTGTTTTTTTTGCATAAAAAACACCTCTTGAAGTAATTGCCTTCATATTGAGCCAGCTGCCTCAGACGCAAGAGCGATCCACAAGCAACACTAAGCTGCAGCTACATCACACAGTGAGGTCTCCTGGGTCCACTACATAGCTGTGCCAGAAGGAAATTCTCTCTCTTTCTCTAGGTTTGTGGATACAAGGAGTCTGCTTACTTTACCCCCTCACATGTACATTTTCAAAGAATAATGCCAATCAAACACTACTTTTTTTCACCTCTGTGTATTTCCTCTATTATGCTTCTGGAAATTTAACTTGATTCTCTTGTTAAGCAATGCAAAAATAAACAGCAAAGAGTATTCACATGGACAAATTCAGTTTCTCATATATTCTGTGCCACACTTCCAGATAAACATGCAACTCCACTAGATACATTCATGCCAACTCTAGCCAGCCAAAAGAACTAGCAATATTAGTGACAAGGCAGTAAAAATATTTAATTCAAGCCCACCAGAGTTGCTGGAGATATCCTCTAGTCACTAATTTACATGGAAGCCTGTCCTGCTATTCCTACATTGCTCTGGCTAGCCCTGATGTCCAGATTAAACCCAATGTATCCCTATCTGCAGACATATCAACGTTCTCCATGTCCCTGAGGATATTTCATATTTCGTATCCACCGTAATCATACTCCACAGAAGATTATTAATTAGGTGCATTTGGTCAAATCAAATCACATTTGTGTATCATTGCCTGTCCTGACTAGGTAAGTGTTTATCAATTCCTGGACAGCTCAAGTTTGTTTCACATGGAAACTCACAACAGCAAACTGAACGAACAAAACGTTTGCTGAAAATGACCACAAATAATAGCACAACCAACACTAATCCCTTAAAGCAACCAGGTATTCACCCAAAGATGTGTAGTCAGCTATACTGACTGGAAAAGTCTAACGTCCTGAAAAATAAGAATTTAAGCAGAGTAACAGTACTAGCAGGAATTACTGACTCTGTACATCTTTCAGGCTTGTTCATGAATTAACATAAATACTAATTGAAGAACACAATGTTTTTAATAGTACAGGAAAAAAATAGTAGTTTAGATCATAAGTTTGGAGGGGAGGGGGGGAAGTTGCTCTAGTTATGTTGCCCAGACTTGAATTCCTTTATCATTTGAGATCCTTATTAAGTCACTTGCATGGTATAGATTACAGTTCAATCCTAAAATTCCTCTACATTTATGTTTCTTATGTTTTTTACTTTGATATCCTGCCTGTTTTAATGAAGAACAGGATGTGCAATAGCTTGTTACTTACGGCAGTACTTTGGCAAGGAACCTGGATCTTAATAAAAAACAGGAAATAAAATCCTTCATATTAAATCAATTCTTTAAAAAATAAGCATGTGAATGTCATATTTAAGATTAAAGGTATTTCTCTTTCCAGGAAAGGATCATAATAAGGTGGGCATGTGGCTATTTCAGAAACTGCACACATTTGGTAAAGAGCTTATAGAAAACAGTGTCAAATCCCATATTGAACCCAGCTGCTGGTACTTACTTTTTGATGTAAGGCTTACTTCCTGCAGATATACATCAAATTAAATTCTTTACTAAGCTCACAATGGTGTTTTTCCTTTAAGCAGAAAGGCAATACTTACCTGAATGAAATATTATCTCTCTTTAATGGGTTTCTACAGTGAAGCCACATTTTACATTTAAAAAGGTGCAGTGACAGTAGAAACGAAGAGAGAAACTTGCTGTCTATTAAACCAGTTTCTTTTCTCAAAAATAGCTTTAATGAAGCCAATTAGGGTTTGTTACACCCACAATATATCTGGTGTCCTAAGAGCAATTTTGATAGGACTGTTCCTGTACTGTCACTTGTCCAATATCCCATAGTTTGTATCCCTGATGATTTGAAGAGTGTTCCTCTAAATGGAAGCATAGAGTGTTGTTACAGCAGATGCACCTCAAAAATAACAGTAACAGACAAAAATAGTGAGGCAAAGGAAATGGACAGATTAATACCAGCTCCAGTTTTCCAGCCCTTTTACAAGGACTTGAAACATTCAGAGCTTTTGATTGCAAGAAAGAATTCTTTCTAGATAAAAACTTCTAATTTGATTCAGTAACATCTGCAAGTGTCTGTCTGGAGTGATAACATAGTGTCTTCTATCAAGAACACAAACCAGTGAGGAATAACAGGCCTGAATCAACAAAGAGGTCAATATGTTATATATTAAGCTCCCTTACATTCTCCCAGTCTCCTTTGCCTTTTGGATATATTTATCAGTAGATTTAAGACTCTTAGTAGATGTCAAAAAGTTTTAAAATTATTCAAGTCTGAGTTAAATACAGAGCAGAACTCACTGATCATTGCATTTGTTAATATATACACTTTATCTGGCCCTTAATTTAAGTAAGTGGGCTCTTCCAAAATAGAATTCTGGCTCAGAGGCTCTCATGGATACTATTTTTGGGTTCCAAATTAATGTTTTTGCAACAAAATACCTCATTGCAAACATGCTTATTTCTGACATTAAGTCTTCATATCTTATTATATCAACACATATGAAAGCTACATATCGAGGAACATTCACTCACAAGTGATATTGTCAGTCCATTGATCTTGTGCTTTAGATAAGAGATCAACTGTCAAGTTCCTCCTGAAAATTTTGGGTCCAGTACCCAAAGTCACAAGGTCAGCTGATGGAATCAATGAATATGTGACAGACCACATCAGAACTTGCCTGTTTTTCATGCCTAAAGCCAGCTCTCTGCTCCGAGCCCAGCATCTTTTGAGGATGCATTACTTTCACAAACAACATTCCTGAAACATTCAGGCCAATCTTTAAAAGAAGGTAAAAGTTGCTCACCAGTTATTTGTTCATCTTTATCAAGCATTGACAAAAAGTCCATAAGATCAGACCAAAGCCCAAATGAGAACTGTGCAAGGCTCTTGCTACTGATATCCCTGAAAAGCCCAAGCAAAATAAAACTCCTTAACAATGAAAACTAGCAGCTCTGATTTGCAGCAACAGCCAGACAAGCTGGAAAGGCAACACTGAAAACATCACATAACTAAAATACATTATTGAGAATTTCCCTGTTTCACACCCAAGATGGCTTCACAGTATTTGATTCCCAGAGTTCAACTTGAACTCTTCAAATCTCAGGAAACCAACTCAACCCTCCTAGTTGAGGACAGACTCAAAACTACTCTTAGTTGGAGATTGTCACAGCTATGCTGACAGATTTTGCTAGAGCAAAAGTCATGGGGACATGAAGGCCTGCTGGGGCTTTCCTCTTTACATGTTAGCTAACTTTACAATCTCTAGAACTAACGTTCCAGTAGTGCTGGCTTCTAGCTGCAGTGAAGACAAATGCCAGCTGGGATAAGTCTGCATATGAAGCCAGGAGGATTTATAAGGGCCTGGGGGCTTTTTGTGGATGAGCAGCTCTTAGCATAACCCAGCATCTCTCCCTCCTTTCCTTGCACAAACTGCTTTGCTCAGAGTGTTGTATGCAGCTGCTTTTCTAGACAATACAAACAGATATGGCAAAACAGAACGTTGGCTTCGCTGCACAATTTTCTTGGGTTAGGTTGATGAATAGAGCAGACTTCTCCTGGCCCTATGGGTGTTTGGCTGCTTTTCCTAAAGGATTTCTGATAAGACTTCTCCAGTCACTACTTATCTGCTACAGCCAGCCATTTTCCATCCTCATAGCTACTTCCTCTTTCAGCAGACTGACTGTCATGGCTTCCACAATGCCAAAAATCCCTTAATTTATTTTTTTAATCTCTCTCTCTTTTTATATATGTATGGACTAACACTAAAACAGCAGCCAATGCCTTCTCAAGGTGGTACATGTACATCTGGTTCCCCATCTTCAGCCTAACTTGCAGTGCTTTCTTCCAAGCACGACCCACTTGCTTGAGCTAATCTCATTTCATGTCTCCCAGATATGCTGTTTGCCATGCACATGCCTGGGCAAAGGCAAAACTTAAGGCTTCTTGTTCCTCCCAAGAGTGTAGGCAAAACATAAGCCAGAACCCCACAGGGCAGTATTAGGCAGAAGCACGGTTACTGCAATGGTGCCAAGAAAAGAAAGCCCTGAGGAGGATCTGTGGTGAAATTCACCCAAAAATAAAGGGAAGTGTAATTTTGAAAAGGATGGGGAAAATTTGAGCACAAACACAAGTGGAAGTCCCTGCTAAACCACTGACACACTTCAGAATAGTGGAGGAGATTTAAAAAATTATTAAAGATTGACTTGACCAAAGTGGTGTCAAGCAGCTCTGGCAAATCCTTCTCTTGTTGCATTTTACTATCACTTTAATTTCAGCTGTGTGCACAAAGCTTTTGTGCCTATAAATATTTTCTAGGCAAGAGAGGCTTTACACACATTATGAAGCTCCTTAGCACAACAGGACATTTTTACCAGTAGACTGCACAGAAACCCAGTGGCAAATACCCTTTCCAGCATAAGTCATAGCACAGCACCAGCATTTTACTGGGACTGAGGAGGCCCTACACAAGAGGTTACTCAACAGGCACGGAACAGTTACAAGCTGCTCTGATGGTTTCTCCACCACTGCAGTTCAGGAGACAGACTGAAAATCTACATAACCTGACCAGAAATCCCTTTTAGCCTGCTCTCTGGAGCAGATAATTCAATTACTTATTTCAACTAATTTCAGACACAACAGAAAGGTGAGGAGAGCACTTTATCCAGAGACATGGTTTTCACAAGGCAGAAGATAAAAGAATCATTGTCTCCCACCACTGCCTGGTACAGCACAACATGCTCCTTGTGGCAGGGGCAAAGCCAGGAGCTCTGCAGCTCCCAGCCCCATCCCCAGCAGAGCTGCATCCACCCACACACCAGGATTTGCTTGTGGGGCACCACATGTGAAGTGGTTAAACTCTGGAGTAGAACCGTGTGTGAAAATCTGCTTGTGCATCACAAGGATTTGCAGAAATGTTTTTCTCCGGTTCCAATGCATTCAATATGGGCTTGACATCCTGACATTTCATGCTGAAATGAATCTAGACATCCAGAGTGGAGCCTTTGATGGAAGAGCTCAGCCCAGAGTCACGCACAGCTGGGACAGTCATGTAACTTGCAGATGTAAACCGCAATGTTTTCTTTAATACCGCAAAGTATGAAGAATAGGTGTTATTACTGCTTACCAGGCAGCACTCTGTACATGGTGCTCAGGAAACTTTGAAAGCAATCTGACAAACTTCAGAAGACTCAGAACCACAGGAATAATGAAGAATCAAACACACATCATTTTAACCAAACACCCTCACCAATGCTGCTATTGAACTGTTCAACCATCATTAATGAAGCTAAAAAGAAGTTGTGGCCCTTTAGGAATGTTACAAAATTTAAATGGCTTTCTGCCCTTTATGAATTTGAAACAAAAACACCACTATCAAGGCAAAATCAAGAGGAAAAGGAAAGAGGTTAAGTTTCCTCAACAAGCCAACGCAAGGGCATTTCCTACCTGCCAGGTAGGTATAAATAAAATGTTTTTCTACTCTTACATCTCTCACAGAATTCCACTCAGAGGGAGACTGAGCCCACAGCAGGCTGATGCTGCTTGGTGTCTCAGGATGTAGCCCTCCTACGTTCCGTATTTTGTGGAAAACACAACATTTGAATTCCTACTTCTCTATCGGAATTTCTCCAGGTACTTGGCAAACAAGGAGGCGTGCTGGGTGAACACACTGGAGGAAGCTCCGTGGGGCTGCATTTCTGGGTCCTACTTGGAGTATTTGGTTGTGCTTGGCCACTAGATGGTGCAACGAAATAAAAATAAGGGCATGAAACTCCATGCTTAATGTTTGCATTCCTGGAAAAATCTGTTCCAAGTGTTCTTAATTCATATTTTAGCTGATAAACATAATAAATGGAGTACATTCATGCATTTACATACTCTTATAACTGAGTTATTTTGAAAATTATGTCGTTAAAATAAATACTAATATTTCTTCAAGGTGAGGCTTCTTTTGCTTGTTCGGAGGAGCCCACATAGTAAATACTTCAGCCTAAGCTTTCAGGATTAGAAGGCAAACCACTAAACAGAAATCACACAAGTAGTTCTTAAAGTAGACACTACATTAGCACCAGCAGCAGCACATCTGGAAGTGACAGTTCAGATGAGACTCTTTCACTGTTACTGGCACATCATTCACATGGGTCAGGCAGAGCTGCTGCACCTTTGGTACAGGCAAACCAGAAAGTGTCCCATGTTCACAAGAATGTGGATGTGTACTTGCTTTGCAGAGTATCCCAGTAAGTACTGGATTGCACTGACACCTCTTACAAGAGGAAAACCGCTCCTTTGGTATCCCTTTAGTGAAATGGGAGAGAGCATTTTATTTTACTGCTTTCTGATGCTGCTAAACATGCTTTCCCCAAGCATATGTGCATTGGCTAGATGCACAGGAGTCGCGTGAGCCACCCCTTAAAGCTGCACTTCTGAGATCAGGTTATTTGAAAGGCAGTAGGAGTCAGGAGGGGATAAACCTGGAGCTCAGTTCTGGCACCATCATCCAGAGTGAACAACACTTCAGTCCATTCAAGACACTGGTGCAATTTCTAGGGCAAAGTATGCTCATTAAACAGTTCCAAAAACATCTTTCTCCTAAATTTACACAGACAATGAAGGTCACTCTGTGACACCTCAGGCTTTCCAGCCTGCTCTGGCTTTAGGCATACAATTCCCAGCAGCCTCATAGAGCTTTGCAGGAACTTGGGAGCCACTCCACACAAACTGTAGTGCCACACCACTGTATCTTCCTTGGTCAGACACCAAATTTCATATGCATATCAAAATAGTATCTTTTTGAACTGTAGCAGCTGAGGAAGTTGGCAGCTATAGCTTTTATTTGCAAACATCTTCCTCAGTAACAGTCAGAACATGGTCACAGGAAACCTTTGCACCTCCAGCTGCCCAGAGTTTCCATTCTGATGGGATCTAGTTGCACATATTTCTTCAGAAGCTTCTTTTTAGGTTATTTCCTTAAATCCTCAAACTTTTCCAGAAGAATACCTGGTGATTACTAGCCCATTTTGAAATGCACTTCTCACTCCTGCTCTCTGTGTGGCCACAGCAGTAATTAATATACCAGGGCAATAATTATCTTAGTCATTCTCAAAAACTGACCTAGCTTTGAATCTTACTTTCCTTATACCTGATTTTATTTCAGATGCCTCATCCAAAATCCCATTTGCCACTAGAGGGCACTTCAAACCAAGCTGTCGTTTCACATTAGTACAATTTCTAAACGTGGAGATTTGTACCCAGCCTAGAAAATGTTCCTCTGGCTCCTTGTAAATGTGCGCTGGATATCTAAGAACACTTCTGTCATGATAGACAAACATGAGTTAAAAAAAAAAAAAAGTTCCTACATTAGGAGAGCCAAGCTGGGTCTAGACCATTCTTGCAAGTCTAAACCAGGGCTGTAGGTGGTATGAAACAGCTTGTTTTGTTTAAAATAATTTTCACAAAAACAAGAACCAAACATTTTTACTCCCTATTGCTTAATAGATTCAATCTTACTACAATAAGCTGTGTTTTGTTTACTTTTAACTCTCTGAAGTAGAGAGATTACAAAGCATGAATCAGGACCAAAAACATCTTGGAAACAAATCTACTGGAAGGAAAGCCTAGAACTGATCAATTACCACAAGAAGCAAGACTAATCTGTTCATGTTTAGACAACTAACTAATGCCCTAATTCACCACAAGCTACTCACTGAGTGCTGCCTTACTTATGAACAACTGTAGGTGAACCACTTTTGTTTCATGTACTTGATGTCATATTGGCACAATTCTTTAACAGCTTTGGAGCACAAATGCATCAAAGTCCTGTCCAAGGAGCATCACAGCCAAAAGCTAAAACTTGAGGAAAGTGTAGATCACTTTCAAAGTCTGGATGACATTTGACTTCTTGTCACTATGTAAACAAGCAGTCTATGAATAAGACAGCAGGGTAGATGGCTCACCTGCCAGCCCCACAGAAGTCGAGTCACCAGCTCCCTGTGATTTAGGCACATAAATGGTAGTTATCCAGGAGGATGGAAATGTTAAGATGGCTCTTACCTCTTGGAGGGGGAGTGAAAAAAAAGCAACTCAGGTTTTTCTTCTGAAACTGGTTTTCTAAGAAGCAGAAAGTACCTTTAGAAGCTCAAGCACACACCGGTAGAAAGGAGAACTGTAAAATACACTGAAGAGAAATGCTGGTGTGAACATAGTTGTAAGGCTGGCAGCTGGCAATCACTGTTATCTGACTGGCTTTCCCTCTGAGTATTTTGTAAGGGACCCACCACATCATCTAATGTCTATACACAGAACTAAACAGTGTGGACTCATAACTGCTTTCCAGTATTGCAGATTTTGACATGTCAGCTGTATTTAAAAAAGGAGGGCAGAAAAAGAAATCACAAAAATTCCAGTGACAATTTTTCTAAAGTGAATTATAAAGCCTTTGGACACATCTTGAGAGAGTTATTTTCAGAGTGACATATCACTCTGCCTTAATAGAAGATACTCGTTTCTCAACAGCTCATCACTGAAGTGCCAGTGCTCATCAAAAAGTTAAAAAAAAGTATTTTTTGTCAAAAGAGTATGACAAAACTTGTAGGAGACTTGAAAATATGTTCAGTTTCCACACTCAGTCCAGAGATTCCTGGTTTCTAGAAGAGAAAACAACAAGATTTAATTAGATTATTAAAATATGTAAAAATCGTACAGTAGTTTTATCTATAGAAATATTTTATACATTCAGTAAATACACCTTAAATAGGTCATAATGTTCACAAAATCAAGTAGAAATCATTGTAAAGGTTCAATCAACATAAAAACTTTAAATCCCTATCATTCCAGATTATTAAAATGCAAAAAACTTCTTAAAATCCAATTTGTATTTTGCCTTATGCTTTGTAGATGTACTGTTCAGCCTCAATGAATTCCAAAATTAGGTTGGACATTTTTACTTGCTGGCCTCCAGTACCAGCAAAACTGGGCTGAACAAATGAATAATCAATCCCGCAGAAGAATGGTTCAACGAAAATTAAAATAAAACCAAACTTTTTTTGGCTTAGTTTATTTAGCTTGTCATTTTAAGGAAATCTGCTCATTCAGTTGCCAGGACATAACTCGATTGGCACTATGGCAATATTTGATTTACAAGAACCTAGCTTTTACAGATATATGACTACATGAGGCAAGACAATTAAAATGTTAGTATTTGTGAAAACTTGAAAACATACATAAAGGATGTCCACATGTCACTAATCTGCTGGTCACTGAACTGCCTAAGGGTATAAAAAGCATTCCCGCTTTTCTCTAAGCGTACCTTGTACTTTCTACTATTCACATTTTACCCATCTCTAGTATTTCATTTCTTGTGGTTATCCAAGAAGTTTGTAGTTTTCCTGTCTGCCCACAACAGGCGATTCAGCACAACTTTTTCTGAACAGTATGTTACATTAAACTCTGTCAGTTTTTGCATTTAGGTAATTAAAAAAAAAATAATTGGGCAGATACTTGAGGAACTCCAGCTGGGTTTCTACCATACACACCACTGGCCACGATGATCCTGTAAAAGCTTTAGATCACACCCTCATCGATACTCAGTTAAATTTACTACTTCAAAGGAAGCAGACTTTTGAAGTTAACCATTTCCTATAATCTCTACAACAAGAGAAGATGAAAAGTCCAAAATTTTTATCCAAATTTGAACCAGACTTTATTGGCAGTTCAAGACTGTCTAGGCAGCTACTGTTTTCAATTTCTGTCCCTGGTTGTGTCTAACTCTCTAAGAAAGAGCATCAGGATTCTCTTCAGAAAACTGCCAGACTATGCTGGATGGTCAAAGATATTGGTGCATTTCAAAGAAGAATCCCAAACCTTGTTATCTTAACTCCAAATTTGATATTCACCTGTCATTAGAGAAAACAAAATATCCTAATAGATTAATCCTTTAAACAAAATAACCTAAATCACACCACAACTGACTTTGCAGATACATTTGTGATCTCATCAGAGTTATTTAAGCTGAACATGTAAATTACTAAGTCCTTAACTTTCGGAAGGAAATCAAGGAAGAATAAAAATTGATTTAGCGATATAAATACTGGAAGTAATAAAAGCTTCATGTGATGTTTGACCTCCCAGGTAAACTGTGCTGCTAAATGATTCCTAGTTTCAGAGCAGTGATAGCATGGCTTGCCAAGGAAGAGATTGCTTCTATACCATTTAAAATCATTCATTCATTGTAGCCTAAAGGCAGACATTTGGGAGAGGAGTTAGCAGACCAAAAGGGATCAGTTCCACACACATTTTAGTGAGTCTGCATTCATCCAAAGGATGCAGTGACTGCTCTGATGTGACCCAACTAAGCAGAGAAATCCAGCTGATATTATTTCTTGAAAACATAAATTAATAAAATCCCTACAGTTAGTGATTTGTTTTACAACACTTCTATCTTCTACATAGTAGTGGAATATAGAAATGTCCTTTGGAGTCTCTTGCAAGATTGGTTCCATCCTCTGTCTGTTGCAGACTCTGCATTATGCTTCTTGACGGCACCAGAGAGGAAAAGGTTAGAATTTTCTTGACAAGGACATGAATCAAAATAATAAAAAGTTGAAAGAAAAAATCCACTATCAGATGCAAATCAGGAAGCAATAGGATAGGAGAAATGAGGTTTTCAGTCGTACCAGGCCGTAAGAAGTAGGGCATAGGACCAGTACTCTAGGGTTCCTTCTCTCCTTCAAATTTATGGAGTAAGTAGTTTGTATTCCCCAGGAGGCCTGAAGTACTCCTTTCATGTGTAAAAATAGCACTTCCAAAAGGGAATAGTTAAGGAACAAACCAGTCCTACAATGCAGTGAAGCACAGCATGTGAACCCTTAAACAAGTTGGAACCCAAGCTAGTTCTCCTGTGCCCACAATTCCTTTTCGAATCCTGCTATGGAACACAGCCACTACACATGAAAACATGGCAGCCTCCAGTAAGGATTAATTTCTGGACAGAAAATCCCCCAACAAGCCAGCATAAGCAGCATGGAAGCCAAACTTGCTCCTTGTTCCCAGATTATTTTGATTTCTATCTATTCCAGCATTTTCTGCACAAGGATTCTATGCCTCTTCTTTCTCCAGCTGCATTTAAGAACCCGATTCTAATCGATTTCAACAGGGACTCTCAAAAGAAAATGCTGTATATCCCCAACAGAAGCAGTAGAAACAATCCTAAAAAATAACCCTTAAAGATTCCCAGGTATTTTCTTCATTCAGAAGGTCATAAAATAAACCAAGAGGGCAGTAGGGTCTTTACCCTCTTAAAGCATCTCTCTAGAGGTTGACCACATTTGTCAGTCTGAGACTATTTATTTGAGGGTTTGTTAAATACTTTGAAACATCTTGTTAGTGAAAACCCTAGAGGATATGCAAAAAAGAAAATGGGTTAATATAAAAAAAAAAGTGAAACTTGTGCAGTTAACCTTTGATCAAGTGCTGAAGAAGCTCAGTTTCATGATGTTGATTGAGGAATTACCACACTCGACATGTGCACTGATCAAATTTTATTCCCCTAACTTGAATGACTTTAACATTGAATTTTACAAATGTTATGAAGACAAAGTTATGCCATGCTTTGATGTTTCTCTTTGTTATAATAAATTCCCTGAATTCATTTAGATGACCTTCATTTCTTTAATCTAAGGAAAAAAAAAAAATAAAAGAGGAGGGGTGCAAAGTTCCACCCTACCCTTGTCTTTTAACCCTGGCACATCATAGTCTTACATTATGTCATTTCAGTTGAGAATCCTCAGAATACCTAAAACAAAATCTCTTTTACTAATTCAAGGATGTCCTGACAATTCAGTCCTTTATGGTAGGATCCAATTAGGCAACATTCCACAGGAAGACTGGCCTAGGAAATACTTTAAAGCTGAGTTTTCTCCCCTTTTCTTCATAATGTCTTCAGCATGTGATCACACGCATTTTGAGAACTAGCAGGAAGCCACCTCCTTTTCCCTTGTTTTCCATTCAGGATTCAGACTTGTCAGACTGTAAGGAAGCCCTCAGCGTACTTCAGGTGACTAAGGACAAAGCATGAGCCTGACAGAGAGAAAGGGAAGCTCCACACTGACATCTTCCCCATGTGGGGGAGCAATAGCAGGGATGTTTGCCAGAGTAAGAGAAAACATGCTGAGTTCCACAGGATCTGTTAAGGGTTAGGAGTGCCAGCCATATGCAGCCAGCTCAACACAAAGGAATATCTTGGGACACTTCCAACCAAACAGACAAGGATTGCAATGTCCTTTGTGTCTCACTGGGCTTTAAAAGTCACTTCTTCTCTGCCTCTGCTCCCAGATGGGATGCTCTGTATCAACACAGATTTTCCCAGTAAGTTCAAAATGCCACCGACTTTTTTTTTTTTTTCTGGAGGGTCAGGTATCTGACACAGAAATGAGCTGAAGAACGAGACATTCACACTAAAAATCCTGATTGAGGTAAGAAGTGAAATCCCACTGACATTGTTTGGACAAGCCAAAGTTTAAATGCTCTTTCCCACCACACTGACTGCCTTAATACTTGAGATGGAAAGTCTTCCTGGAACTCTGCTCTTTTTCTAGTCAAGCTGTTTACAGTTATTGATGAAATCTGAAGATAAATAGTGGAAGAATGAGAGCAGGCTACTCACAGAAGGGTTTCCCTGTCACATTTGGGCAGGACGGAGCAGTCCCTGCCAGGCTTCCAGCCATACACACTGCAGTATCACATGTGGGAAGTACAGCAACAACCACACACCATATAAAATGTGACATCCAAACCAG
Source organism: Chaetura pelagica (assembly GCF_000747805.2). NCBI lineage: Eukaryota > Metazoa > Chordata > Aves > Apodiformes > Apodidae > Chaetura > Chaetura pelagica. Next base: position 230,073 of record NW_009953205.1, on the reverse strand, counting down.
GACTTACTTCAAGATCCATGAACAGTTGTATCAGCTATAGCCAGCAGGCTCTCAGAAAAACAGAAGAGCTGGTTAACCCTGAGTTAATCCAGCCCCCAAAGCCCTACTGCATCCCAGTTACCAGGAGTTCTAATTGGGACTACTGAAGTACTTTCAAAACCTACCTTTGTTTTTCACACTCATTCTTCAGAATGTTTGTGAAATATCACCCTGGGGTTGACTGCAGATATCTGACCTTGGGAAGGGCACTTGAGGCATTTACGATGTGTTAAATAATACTGTACAGACCTGCCAAGCCCTAGTTTCTCTGTGCCACACTAGAAGGGAACTCCAAATCAAACAGTGCTGTTTCTTCCTCTCATTCAGCACTTACCCTCCTGTCTCCATTTGGTATCAAGAGGCTTATGGAACAGAAACCAGCCATCATGACAAGAGCAAAGGAGAAACTGCTGCAGTACTGCATTTCAAGCATGCTTCCCTTTGCTTTTACTTTTTTTTTTCCTTTTTAACAAAAAACAAATCCACACATGGGTTTTCGCTTTTAAAGAAAACAAACACACAGAAAGACTCTTTGAAGGTCTTAGGAAAATACCCAAACAGAAAACAACTTTGGATCATAAATATTTACTAAAATAACTGTAGCTATATGATGTCTTTCAGCCTGGGCTTTCAAAGTACAGACTCCCGTGGTAAGCATCGTATTCTGCAGTTTCTTCATGCTCAACAGCATCTCTTTTTGAGCTGCCCAGTACCACAAGGTACCTTAAGTTTAAAATATCCTTATATCTGTGATAAAAGCTTTTGAAACAGAGACACAGAAGTTGCATCAACTACTTTAACAGACAACACTGGAGTTCAGAGCCCTCTAAGTTTTTACTGCCATTAACATTACTATGCCAAATATTTTCCTCTGCAATATAGCAAATTATTTAAAGATGGCCGGTCTTGAAAGTCAAGGATATATAAAAGAGAATCCTGCCAATAAACTAAATCTTTCTATCTCATACTAATTTTACACTAGAAAAAGTCCCATCTGACTTGAATTGTCTGATGGGCTGGAATAACAAAGTCCAGAAGCCCAAAGACAAGCCTAAATCACAGAGTTTGGATTTGATGTTAAACAGAGCCAAGGTTTAGGGTGTCCATTACAGGATCCTAAGCCATTAGGCACTGACCTAAATTCAGAGAAGAGAGAGTTATAGTGGCCAATTAATGAAAATACACATCTCAGTTCCTCTATCCCTTCACATCTGAGCAGCCATCGAAAAGAGCCATTTACCTCCCTTCACACTTTTTTTTTTTTTTTGGTTGCTGTTGATAGTACAAACTTCTAACACCTTCCCAGCTCTGCAAAGGTGTGCTACATTGCTTTGCAGTTTTGGCAAGGGTACAACAATTTAATTAGCTAGATGCTGGTCACACATTCCCTAAAAAGCAGCTTCCCACCAGAACATTCCTTCCCAATGAAATACTGTCTTAAGCCTCCCACCCCAAAGAGCAAAGCCCAACTGCAGGGGAGAAATCCTGTCAGCTCCTAACTGCAGCTGTATAAGGCCAGAAACTGCTTCACAGGCTGTGGCACAGGGATCACCTGCCTTAAGCAGAGCCTGGAGAACATCTTCATGTTACAAACTCAGGAGGCTTTAAATTTCTGGTCAACTATTAAGGTCCAATTAATTTATTGGCTTCTCTTCCTCTGTCTACATGGACAGTTATAATTTATAGTTTAGCTTCACTTGCTGTGAAACACTCAGACTTTCTTAATGGACATGGCCATTTGAGAAATTAACCTTTCTTCCTTTTATTTACCCCCTCTCCCTTTTTCTTTTTTGAATGTAAAATCATCCTTTTTTAAAAAATAAATTTAAAAAATCGACAAGACCTGCCACAGCACATCATGGCGACTTCTACTGTGAAGATCTGTAATAAAACTGCACTATCGCACAATGGCAGAATCATTTAAGAGCAAATCTAAATGGATTCTAAAGTGGCTCCTAAAGGCCAAGCAGGCTAAAGGCAGAGGAATCTACATTAAGGCTTGAAGCAGTAAAAAGCACCACAACAACAAATCAGATCACAGTGTCTTTTATGTTGCCCACATAAGCAGCCTAGTGTTGATACTTTTCCTAATTAGAAGTAACCCAAATAAACTGCTAAGAGGAAATGAGGACTAGTTGCTAATCAAAACACATGGGTTCAGAATCAGCTCCTTTGACTAAAGTCTGAACTTCTTTATGTTGAGATTACATCAATCCCCCACTACAAGATGCAACTTTTAAACAGGAACCAAATACTTGAGACACTATATTTCATTAGGAAACATTCCATCCCACACATTTGTTTTCTTTTCCTCTCAGATGTTGAGAAGTGCATATACAGTGTTGGCAGTACCACCAGGGGCTCCTGGCAGAACTGAAATATATAATATATAATCAGCCCGGGCTTAATCAGATGTTAAAGAAATGCCACAACTGTGATTTATCCTTAAGAAGAATTGCACACCTCAAAACATTTGAACAACCTAATGAAAAAACTCTGCAAATTTTCAAGCTGCCACATCAGAAGTTTTGCATTTGTTTTTATTTTACTTTCTAGGGTTTAAAGTTGCCAAATTATCAGATCAGTTTATCACCAAGATATCCCAAATGCACATAGTCCCAGAAATGCACGGTTACTGGTCTCTTCTCTAGTACTACAGGTTTGTACAGGACTTGCTAGATAAGAGAAACAGGCAAGATACCGGCAAACCAAACCCACAAAAAAATACTCCTTTTCGAGAGAGAGAGAGAAAATTACAGACAAGTTCCTCTGATTCCCAAACATGGTTTATTATTCAGTAGCCTGAAACTAGTAACTAGCTAACTACTAGTTTTACAATGTTGATCCATAAAGTTTGTAACAGCTCATTAAAAAAAAACAAAACCACACAACAAAAAACCAACAAAACCATTAAAAAAAACCCCTAGTACTTAATTTCTGTGCTCGCCAGACACACTTGAGACTGAAATTTTAACCAGCATAAACTATCACAGGGCTGCCAATTTCAGTGAGGGTATGTCAGGTAGTTTCATTTTCATAGCATTTTTCAATACAAAGTATTTATACTAATATATTCCCAAATTAAAAACAAACAAACAAACAATACCTTTGGTCAATTCACAACAGAAAATCAGTTAGATATTTAAAGAGGAAATCGAGTATTTCTGTTCGAAAAGGAATTTTATAGAGATTTGTAAAAATCTCTTGTTCTCTACTGGGAGAAAAGAATGAGGAAAGTAAAACCACTCCGAAAAATTCTTCCTTATTCATACTGGTTTTGAAACACACAGGAAAACTGACACAAAAAACCCTATCCATTCCTGAATTAAACTTACTTTGTAGCAAATAATGCTTTCAACAAAGACCCCGATGCACTCCAATATTCAGAAAGATTGACTGCTCCTGAGTCAAAGTAACATTTCTGGAAAGAAGGAAAAGGCACCTCAGCTCCATTTGCAATACAGATTATCACTTACATTTTCAGCAAATCTAGGTAGCTCAAGTGAGTTCAATTCCCTTTGACTTTAATGAAGCTCATTTTGAGTGACACCAGCTAAGGACATCCCTGTAACTGCCTTTACTTAGGGACATCTAATGCAGCAAATCATTTAGGGAATGATGGTCCACCTGAGAAGACTGCACAGATGGAAGTCAGACACCCACCAGCAACTAGTGCTCGCATTTGGTTTAAAGATGTCTCGCTTGCTTAAAAATCAATGCATTGTAAAAGAATTGCTCTATTTCTCCAGAGAACTAGGTAGCAAAGAAGACACAAGGCATCTAAGGACATCTCCATCCCCACTGATTACTAAGGCTGTAGAGCAGACCCCACAACAGAGCGATCTTGGGGACCTAAACCTGTGTGAGGTTCACTGGTCCAGGTTCACACATCTAGCTAAATCTCATTACCAGGAATGCAGCTGCCTCAGGCTTCCTCTGAAAGGAGTGACTCAGGAGTATTTGATTTGCTCCACCAAATGGCCCTGCTATCCTTTAGACAGAAAATAACTTTATTTTCTTAAGTAACTTTAATGATGCTCCAAACACCTATATAGTTTTAATGTTTATTTGAAACTCTACAAATCAAACTAACAAAAAGATGCTTTGTTATATTTCAATGAACAAAAGACATCCAAGGCAGACTGATCAATTCTGCCTACAATTATCCTCGTGTAAATGAAATAGTGGAGATATTTGTACAACATGACCAAAAGCTAGCCCTGATCTGATCAGATGTAACTGAGAACAGAATTTGGCCTACAGCTACAAAATATTAATGTTTAAAAATCTAGCTTTATCCTCACAAGCATCTTGCACTGCACAGACAAATGCAATAACATGTAGATTTGGCAAACAACATACTACTAAAGAGAGAAATATCCCAGAGCAGCCCGTAATAACAAATTGTCACTGTTCAGACTAATAAGAACAAGCACTTAGCAAAGTTGATGCAGAGAACTAGACTGATCTTTACATGGTAGCAGGTGACAGCAGTTGACAGAGGCATTTGTGGAATTTGGAACAGTACATGGAACAAGGGGACAGCAGTTCTCCCACTGTGAGACTGCCTTAGGCTGTACACAGAAGAATCAGGCTTTAATCTCCTCCATATTGCACAGAACTGAGACCATAATCAGTATTAGATAAAGAGGCATTTTCATATTTATTTATATTCTGGGTGGCAGAGAAATACATGCCATCACTTGAAGCCTTAGAAATCAGATGTGCTGCGGGTTTTGTGCGTGTGTCACCAGTCGTTAAAGAAAAGGATCTCTCACGAATTTACTAAAAACTATGATAGGCTGTTAGAAAACAACTTTACAATCATCTGTTTGTGGTGACTGCTGCTTTTCATCTTTGATGTTGCATCCCAGATAGTACCCGACAGTAGAATACCTAAGTGGGATCATCATTCTGCTGCATACCTGGAGTTCATCTGCTTGCTCTTCCCTCACAGCCAGTTCCAAGCAGTAAGCTAGGCCTTTGTTTCCTTCATTTTTTTGCTCATGCTACATTGCCCTGTCCATTAATTTCACTGAGCTTGTATACCAGAATGTAAGTGTCAACAACCCCATGTACCAGTACAGGTTGGGGGCTGACCTGCTGGAGAGCAGTGTAGGAGAAAGGGACTGGGGGTCCTGGTGGACAGGAAGATGACCATGAGCCAGCAATGTGCCCTTGTGGCCAAGAAGGCCAATGGCATCCTGGGGTGCATTAGAAAGGGTGTGGTTAGTATGTCAAGGGAGGTTCTCCTGTCTCTCTGAATTTTAGTGGGTGCCAGTAGCTCAAGAACATAAGAAAGGCCATGCTAGTTCAAAGAAAAAGTCCCATCTAGCTGTGCTGTGGTTGCCTCTGGTGGTCAGGAGCACTTTGACAGCAAATGATTGATCAATTAACTTACTAAGTTTAGTATGAACTCACTAGGTTTAGTACTCAGGTTTAGTCAGGATCAGATCTGGTCTTATTCACCATGACTGTATGCATAATCATTGACATTAACTTTCCTACCTCATCTCTGGGCTGTGAACATGAATCCCAGAGGCTGTATTTCACTGCTTAAAGCAAGTGAATGATATACAGTCAGCCAGCTCACCTTGACACCCTTATTTTGAGGTAATTCATAGTTTTTCTTGCTTGTAAGAGCTCACAGACCTGTAGCAGAAGAGTTTTCATCACCACATGTGCTCTTAATGAGCAACTCTAACACCTGAAAAAACACAGTCTGCTTGGCAGCTAGAAACAGCCATCATTCTTGGATCTTCTTCGTATGGCTAAGTGATGTGGTATTTTGCACACTCACCATATGTAATCAAAGGAAGCACAGAGTTACCAATGTGGCATTTGGGTCACAAGAGAGCTTGCAAAAGTGAGGGGCAGTACTAGCTGCCCTCCAAACGTGTTCCCTTCACTGTGTACAGCATGTGTATGGGACTCCCAGAAGTACTTCTGCTGCCAGTGTTAGTGGAGTAAAGGTCTGGTTTGTTTTGGATTACTTTTAAGTTTGGAACAAGAAGAGTAAGTTGCAATTTCCTTCTTTCACCCTATTTCATTGTGTCACAACCCCATGCATATTTACCAACTCTGATAACACTTGACATGGTTCCTCTCTCCTGACACTTCAACAAGGAACTTTTTCAGAACAAAACCTGACTCAGATACTTCCAGACTGGAAGCATTAATTCTTTTCCATTACACACAGGAGTTCCATCTCAAAATCACTCCTCAGCTGTAACAAACATTGATAGATCTTAGCATCACCTTAGACATTTGTGATGCCCTCATTAGCACTTTCTGCCTGCAGAGAGAAAACTGTCTTGCACTGGTTGACACAGAGGATACACAATAGATTATAACAACAAATCTTTCAAGTGTCTCTTTTTCTGCCATTAGGGTAGGTGATCTTTGTGTAAAAAGAAGTCTAGAAAATGTAACTTCAGCAAATTCAGTTGTAAGAGAATGGAGAAATTAACTTCCACCTTTTCTTACTTTCCAACTATCTTTGCCCACGTGTTGGCAGTATTTAGATTAATTTAACATTCTTGAATTATTTGGGCTCCATATTCCTATAAATATTTATAGTCAGTATGAATCCAAGATAGTGTCTCCATCTAAAAATAGCCTGCTGATTTGTGGCTTTGCAAACATGAGATGAGAAGTCAGAGCATGACAAAATACATACAGCAAGCGTGTGTGGTTATGCTCATTAAAATACCCTAAGTGGAAAAATTTCCATTACCATGAGATACAAGAGAAGCAGGACAAACACCCCCTGGATCCTCATTGCAAGCAACTTTTACCATGACACCATGTAATCCTATATTTCTAGCCATTAGCTCAGACTCTCAAGAACTTGCTTCCAGCCCAGCCTGTGCAGAGCTGGGGCAGATGCACAGCTGCTTCCCAAGTAAATCTCTGTGCAATTATTCTGTGGGTTTCTGGAAAGCTAATTGAGGAACTCTGGTCTGGACTTCCAAGTGTCAGAGTTGGAATTTGAAAAATGCCATGGAAAAGCTCTAAGCAGGACATTTAGAGTCCTGGTCTTCCAAGATTTTATTGTTTAAAAAGCAATTTGCTTGACTGCAAGCTGAGTATTTACTGTTGCCACTCACTGGATTCTGCCTACAAATGGGATCTTCTGGAAGCAGAAGTATAAATTAAAACATCACCATCCCACAATTGCCATCTGTCTGATATTCTGCAGCTGACTCCATTTTAATGGACATTTTGCTTTCATTCTACTACTGCCTGGTTTCGTTTTGAAAGCATAAATCCTCAGTTCACATTTTCTCTCCCACGTATTTTGACTTTCTCGTGTTCCCTTCCAAACACCTTCACATTGTTTCCCAAAGACCCCAGTCTGATTCTGCCCTACAGAATTAGGAGGACCACAATCCTTTTCACTTCTCCTCTGAATGAAAGCACAGCAGGAAGAACTCCTATAGTAATGTTTATTCAGCTGGGAAACAAGTCTTCCAAAGGAAGCAGCAGAATTGCTAACACCTGAGTCATTTTATCACAGTGTCCCAAAGCACTGCAGAATGTATGTCCTCCACTAGCCCAGAAGAGGTGATCCTGGGGTGTCAAAACCTGTTACCCTAATGCTCCCTTGTTGGAGGAATGCAAAATAAAACACAAGTAAATAAAATAAAAGTTATGCAACAATTCTTCTTGCTGGGCAAAAAAATGCTTTTTAAGCTTCTGGTTATCATTCTTTTCCAATCCATGTTGCATGGAAATGTGCTCAGTTTGACATCTTTCCTCTTGCTGGGTGACCATGCACAGCTAGCAGGAA
>NW_009953205.1:205312-222228 GCF_000747805.2 Chaetura pelagica | reverse complement strand
CTACTGGATGCCTTAGAATAATGAGGTGACTGGAATTTAACATTTTTTATTTAATTCCCCAACACACTTTCCCTCTAAATACTTGGTTATAAATCTCATCTTCTTGGTAAACTACTCTGTCTTCCATTTGTCAGCATCTCAGGTACCTTTTTAATATATCAACTCATTTCATTGCAACAGACATGTTTCCACAGGAAACATGACATTTACAGTGAAAGCAATCCCAGTCCTCATCTGAAGTACAGCACTTTGGCTGTATCATAAGTGTAATTCATTGGTCTGGGGTGTAAACAGAAATAAGAGATGGCAGATAAGGAATTAAACTTTGATGGCTTCATAAAGCCCCTTGCCTAACATTTTTTCATGGTCTTACCCATTGTCTGCACATGCATGACATTTTCAAGGGCTTGTCGTGAAAGACAAGGGATAATGGATCAGAAGTGAAAGATGGGAGGTTTAGGTTAGACATTAGGAGGAAATTCTTCAGTGTGAGGGTAGTGAGGCACTGGAACATGTTGCCCAGGAAAGCTGTGGCTGCCCCATCCCTGGAAGTGTCCAAGGGCAGGTTGGATAGGACTTGGAGCAACCTGGTCTAGTGGGAAGTGTCCCTGCCCATGCAGGGGGTTGGAACTAGATGGTCTTTAAGGTCTTTCCAACTCAACTCAAAATATCCCATCATTCTAGGAGTCTAATCCAAAGGACTGTATGCTTTTTGACTGGCCAACCTGCAAACGGAGGTCTTGTTTGTGTTAGTGGATTGCTAGCACTGCAATGGAGCACATTTTAATTATGTAAATATTGAATTTTTAAAATTCATTTAATGGCGGTGTAAGTGCAGAAACGGTAGATCATGTCTAATTTTTTCAATTTGAATCTTCATATAGAGTAAGAAACCCCATTCTTGAGCTGCGGAACCAATTCAGGCTCCAAATGGTTAATATCTTTAAATAACAATATTTTTTTTTTTTAAAAAGGCATTTTTCTTTCAGGGCTTCGTCACTACAGCTGAAACTGAAAACAGAAGTGCCAGAATACCACAATAAAGGCTGCCCTTACCACATTTCTGAACTGACTAGAAGAGACAGAAAGATCAAGAAACCCTGTGAGAGATAATAAAAGACAAGCACTTCAAAACTGAATTGTGATGTGGCCGCCAGAAATACCACTCTGAGAAGCAAAAATACTTGCAAGTGCATCCCTAGAGAATGGACTGCCAAGCCCTGGCTCAGCAGCACTGCTCTTTTATTGAGCTAGATTATGCAAGAATCTTCTGTGAGCACATGGATGAAGAATAGCAGCAGTGGCTTTTGTCAAGCATCAAGCTATCATGAAAATCTAGAAATTACCATATTAGATTAGGCTATGTCCCCTGTCAAGTTTCTCTTAGCAGTCATTAGCCCCAGATGCTCCAGAGGAAGCAGAGACAGTTCTAGTACATCATATTCCCCCAGAGACCTTTCCCCTCTGTTTCCCATAGTCAATACTTGGATAAAGCACTGAAGCATCAGAGCAGGACTGCTTCTCTCTGTGCTCCATGAGCTCAGAGGAAATGCAGGGAGTTTGGCCGCTCACTGGTAGGTCTCTGGATCCTTTCAGAGTAATTCAGAGTTAGCTCCAATCCAAAGAACATTTCATTCAGAGATGTTTTTAATAAAGCAATGGAAGCCTCCCACACATGCTGCTGGGACAGTACAGGTTTGTGGTTCTGAGCTCTTGAACCCTTTCAGCAAAAACTGCTGCATACCAGCAGTTTCTAAATGTCATACCAGGCAGTGAGTGGTATTTTGCATGGTAAGCTAATTAATTTTTTAATAAAAAGGAGTAATCCGACTAAATTTTTGCAATGAACACACACAGCAGTAGCCCCAGCTCAAATGTTTATGCAAGATGAGTACACAGCCCAGTTTTTTCTATTACCTTTTGGGAGGCAGCAAGGCAGCCTCAGGCAGGCCGCTGTCTCCTTGGGAACATCACTGGGGAGCTGTACCACTTCAGACTTCTTGAAAATGGGAAAACATTTCAGAACCAACCACACACTTTAATTACTGGTAATTAGAAATTCCTGGTTTTGTGTGTTTACAGCTGAAAAATGTTAATGTGTGCCAGTTGTGTCAGAAAGTTTGATTAAGCTCTTTAAACTGAACTTGAAAAACTTAAAAAGCTCCAAACATTCTATGATCAGAGTATCTTGGGGGGCTTTCCAAAGTGACATGTAGAAGTCAGAACTGCTTTAATAGTCTCCTCTCTGTTCCCAGGGGACCACAGCTTGCCTTGCAAAGACACACACCCAACAGAGTTGGCAGAAGAGATTCCTATCTGGCAGTTTTCCAAAAACTAAGCAGCATCTTAATCAAATCTAAGGTCACTATCTGAACGGTGAACTGGAGTTACAACTGAGGTTCAAATGAAAGTGACTGGTGTGTAGTGGGGTATGTGAGCAGCTATGAAATGAGGTAAAGGTGAGGCTGTGTGGGGTAGCTTCTTTTTCGACATAGAGCAGAGCTTGGTCAGCTTTCTTAGGAAATTAAAGACTGAAAGAAAGAGCATCAAAGTGTTAGACTAAGTTCATCAGAAAAATGCAAAGAGAACAAAAGGTTCTCTTTCTGGCCTAACAGAGGTGATATTTCCACAGATATGTAAAGCTGCTGATGAACGCTTGCTAGAGAGCTCTCCATGTGTCATAAAATATGAGCAATAAAATAAAGTCAAAGAATTGAAAAGACAAATGACAAGCTTCTCTGCATCATTAATGAATGATGAGGGTAGAATGGCAGAAGATAACCCTCCATGCATATAATAATGTCATTTTTGACTAGTGGTGTTTCTTTCTGCCTGCACGTTTAACAAGATGTGTTAGAATTAAAAATTTAAAAATCAAGTGTTCCATAAAATATGAGGAAAGAAGCAACTCTAGCCTAAGTTAGGATGTGCAATGCTAAGATCTTATTAACGAATGAGATGAGTTAATTTATGCAAATAATGAAGCATGGCAGTATTCTAATACTGATAACAAAACAAATCATACAGTCAGTAATCTCATGTCTCATTAAAGGAATAATTTTGATACTTAGCAAAGAATTGGTAGTCCACAGACAACTGTTATTGTATCAAGTGACATTTTGTCAGCTGCTTTACACCTGAAGCTGCCTCAGACACCAGGCTAACTAGTAGGGTACTGTATTTCTTCCTGAATATCATGAATTAGAAAGAAGGGACAGAGAGTTCCCATTTTGCTTGTAACCCTGTCCATTGCAAAGAAACTGAACACACTGTTTAACGAGCTAACCTCCATGGTACAGCCCTTTCAGTATCACAGGTGCTGCTAGAGAAGAAATGAAAGCACTAAGAATGACAACTTTCTTTTGCATATCTTTAAGGAGTTTTTTTTATGCTGTGCTCTCTCCACTGAAATATAAACTAATGCTACTCAACCCCACATGCCTCTACTGGGAGTCAAAGCTGTATTTCAGACTTTCTCCAGGATTATATAATGCCACAGGCATCCTCACACAAACACACATGACAGCTTGGACTTCTTAAAAGTCAGCTTTAAAAGGCTGATGTCAAAGAACTTGAGAGGTGGTAGTGGGACCCCTCAGCACTGGGATCAAAAGGCAAGGTAACATCAGCAAAAAGGCATTTTTCTTTCAGGGCTTCGTCACTACAGCTGAAACTGAAAACAGAAGTGCCAGAATACCACAATAAAGGCTGCCCTTACCACATTTCTGAACTGACTAGAAGAGACAGAAAGATCAAGAAACCCTGTGAGAGATAATAAAAGACAAGCACTTCAAAACTGAATTGTGATGTGGCCGCCAGAAATACCACTCTGAGAAGCAAAAATACTTGCAAGTGCATCCCTAGAGAATGGACTGCCAAGCCCTGGCTCAGCAGCACTGCTCTTTTATTGAGCTAGATTATGCAAGAATCTTCTGTGAGCACATGGATGGAGAATAGCAGCAGTGGCTTTTGTCAAGCATCAAGCTATCATGAAAATCTAGAAATTACCATATTAGATTAGGCTATGTCCCCTGTCAAGTTTCTCTTAGCAGTCATTAGCCCCAGATGCTCCAGAGGAAGCAGAGACAGTTCTAGTACATCATATTCCCCCAGTGACCTTTCCCCTCTGTTTCCCATAGTCAATACTTGGATAAAGCACTGAAGCATCAGAGCAGGACTGCTTCTCTCTGTGCTCCATGAGCTCAGAGGAAATGCAGGGAGTTTGGCCGCTCACTGGTAGGTCTCTGGATCCTTTCAGAGTAATTCAGAGTTAGCTCCAATCCAAAGAACATTTCATTCAGAGATGTTTTTAATAAAGCAATGGAAGCCTCCCACACATGCTGCTGGGACAGTACAGGTTTGTGGTTCTGAGCTCTTGAACCCTTTCAGCAAAAACTGCTGCATACCAGCAGTTTCTAAATGTCATACCAGGCAGTGAGTGGTATTTTGCATGGTAAGCTAATTAATTTTTTAATAAAAAGGAGTAATCCGACTAAATTTTTGCAATGAACACACACAGCAGTAGCCCCAGCTCAAATGTTTATGCAAGATGAGTACACAGCCCAGTTTTTTCTATTACCTTTTGGGAGGCAGCAAGGCAGCCTCAGGCAGGCCGCTGTCTCCTTGGGAACGTCACTGGGGAGCTGTACCACTTCAGACTTCTTGAAAATGGGAAAACATTTCAGAACCAACCACACACTTTAATTACTGGTAATTAGAAATTCCTGGTTTTGTGTGTTTACAGCTGAAAAATGTTAATGTGTGCCAGTTGTGTCAGAAAGTTTGATTAAGCTCTTTAAACTGAACTTGAAAAACTTAAAAAGCTCCAAACATTCTATGATCAGAGTATCTTGGGGGGCTTTCCAAAGTGACATGTAGAAGTCAGAACTGCTTTAATAGTCTCCTCTCTGTTCCCAGGGGACCACAGCTTGCCTTGCAAAGACACACACCCAACAGAGTTGGCAGAAGAGATTCCTATCTGGCAGTTTTCCAAAAACTAAGCAGCATCTTAATCAAATCTAAGGTCACTATCTGAACGGTGAACTGGAGTTACAACTGAGGTTCAAATGAAAGTGACTGGTGTGTAGTGGGGTATGTGAGCAGCTATGAAATGAGGTAAAGGTGAGGCTGTGTGGGGTAGCTTCTTTTTCAACATAGAGCAGAGCTTGGTCAGCTTTCTTAGGAAATTAAAGACTGAAAGAAAGAGCATCAAAGTGTTAGACTAAGTTCATCAGAAAAATGCAAAGAGAACAAAAGGTTCTCTTTCTGGCCTAACAGAGGTGATATTTCCACAGATATGTAAAGCTGCTGATGAACGCTTGCTAGAGAGCTCTCCATGTGTCATAAAATATGAGCAATAAAATAAAGTCAAAGAATTGAAAAGACAAATGACAAGCTTCTCTGCATCATTAATGAATGATGAGGGTAGAATGGCAGAAGATAACCCTCCATGCATATAATAATGTCATTTTTGACTAGTGGTGTTTCTTTCTGCCTGCACGTTTAACAAGATGTGTTAGAATTAAAAATTTAAAAATCAAGTGTTCCATAAAATATGAGGAAAGAAGCAACTCTAGCCTAAGTTAGGATGTGCAATGCTAAGATCTTATTAACGAATGAGATGAGTTAATTTATGCAAATAATGAAGCATGGCAGTATTCTAATACTGATAACAAAACAAATCATACAGTCAGTAATCTCATGTCTCATTAAAGGAATAATTTTGATACTTAGCAAAGAATTGGTAGTCCACAGACAACTGTTATTGTATCAAGTGACATTTTGTCAGCTGCTTTACACCTGAAGCTGCCTCAGACACCAGGCTAACTAGTAGGGTACTGTATTTCTTCCTGAATATCATGAATTAGAAAGAAGGGACAGAGAGTTCCCATTTTGCTTGTAACCCTGTCCATTGCAAAGAAACTGAACACACTGTTTAACGAGCTAACCTCCATGGTACAGCCCTTTCAGTATCACAGGTGCTGCTAGAGAAGAAATGAAAGCACTAAGAATGACAACTTTCTTTTGCATATCTTTAAGGAGTTTTTTTTATGCTGTGCTCTCTCCACTGAAATATAAACTAATGCTACTCAACCCCACATGCCTCTACTGGGAGTCAAAGCTGTATTTCAGACTTTCTCCAGGATTATATAATGCCACAGGCATCCTCACACAAACACACATGACAGCTTGGACTTCTTAAAAGTCAGCTTTAAAAGGCTGATGTCAAAGAACTTGAGAGGTGGTAGTGGGACCCCTCAGCACTGGGATCAAAAGGCAAGGTAACATCAGCAGCTGCAGGAGATGTGCAGAGGCTCCTGGTAAGAGTCAGGAGGACACAGCAGCTGTGTGCTCTTGATCACAGGTAACCCCAAACACAGATTGGTCTGAGATTGCAAGTCACAGCTTCATGAAAGAGATGAAGACCTGCCTATTTGCCCACCATGCTGAGGATGCAACAACATACCCAAGCCACAGAATCCATAAAATTGTGATCTTGAGGGGACAACAGCACCTCTGCAGTGTTCAGTTCAAGAGCGATTCTGGGCCATCTCCTGAGAGATTACCAACACTTACCACTCCACACAGTAATACTGGAGCTGGCAGCTCCCCAGTTCATGAAGGGAGATAAATCCCTTCTTAGAAGCCGAACAAGCCACATGAGTACACCAGGTATTTTATCATCCTGCTGACTATGTACTGTTCTTTCCAAAATATTTCCAGCAAAACCAAACCAAAATGCACCTGCTGTTATCCTAATCACAACCCCAACCATGTAGGGGTGTTTTTGAAACATCCAGCACCATTTTTTTGCATTGTTATTGTTATGGGTAGGTAAAACATGTGGGTTTTCACATTCTGCTCTCTCTTGTTCATATCTACATGTACATATCTGAGGTTACTTCCCAACCTGCCTCTGCTGTCACATTACTATCATCTCCTGGTTTTGTTCCCCCAAATCCTCAAGTGCAGGAAGGAAGAGGCAGTGACGTCCAGAAAAATCTGTAAGATTTCCTATACTCAGGGTATTACAGGCACAAGTTTGGGTGCCAATATTACACTCCAGGACAATTTTCACTGGGATTTGTTTCTCTGCCACCACAATCTCAGCTGAACTTGCTGGTTAAATGACACTGACAATTGTTTTGCATTACTAGGCAGAAAAAAGACCCAAAACCTAAACCTTCCAATTCCAGCTCTATACATTGCAGTTGTGGTGAAGAGCAAATGCATAGCAGATATTTCCCTGACTGTCCAGAATCTGGAAATGGTTCATTTCCATTTTTTCACAATGAGGACAGTTATTTCACCAAGCATACAGCAGTGTCTGCTTCCACAGCCTGGAGATATAGGAAGAAAGGCAATTTTGGAGATGTTGCATCTGAATGAAGCAGCAAGTGCATGTTATTTAGAAGTCTGGGATGTGGCTAAATCACGGAATAGGAAGCCTCTGACTCACCTCAACAACCATTTAGCAAGTGTCTTTGACTTAAATCACCAACAACCCAGCCATTTAACCACACCAGCTTGGATTTCATTATTACAGCTAGTGGTTAACATTCTGACCAAATTTGTAGAAACAACTAATTAATCTCTGAATCAATTTGGACTATGACCTTAATAATAAAAACCTGAATTAAATAAGGTGCTGACCATGGAAGTTACTTGTAGTAAAGCAACAAAAATTAGAAATAGTATGAAAATGATGGTACTCAGAAAAGCCACACTGGAGTGTACTGAAGGGGCAGAAAGGAAAATGGGTGTATGCAACCAGATGATATAGCAAGGCTGAAGTCCTGGAGGAGAAACACAGCATAAAACTGGCAATGGAGTAAGCGCATGTCACACCTTTTAAAGAGAAAGGCCCACAGTCCATTATGACATCTCTCATACCTTGATACAGTTGTTCTACAAACATCATTAATAACTCTCGTCCCTTAAAAGAAAAAAAAACAACTTTTTTGAACTTTAAAGTGGTGAACCATTAGTGTGTCTCAAAGTCTTCCAGGCTGCTACTACTTAATGTAGAAAACAAGTGATTTTCTTTCCTCCTTTTTTTCATGGTGGCAGCTCTGCAAATGCATCTTAGAAACAGAAGTCTGATCCTAAGGGCTCAAGTATCGTCTCCAATAATAATAAACTGGTAACTGAAATTTACCTGAGTCTGATGTTGTTAATGTGCCAGATAGGGCAGAAAACCAGCTCACTTTCCCACAACTATACTGCATCTCTAACTGTTAGCAATGATAAAGGCTCATTTCCATTAAGTAAGCAGAGATGTCAGACATATGGGGAGCAGGCCTACAGGATGGGTGCCATTCTTTTACAGCCCTTTCCCTCACTGTAATGGCTTTTAAGAGTATACATGCAGCATGTAAAGTGGAAGTAGGATATGTATGTGGGCATCGTGTGAGAGACAGCTGGACTAAGAAAAGCATCTGGTTTCCATACAATAGAAATTTAAACCTTAAAACAATTAAAGATCTTTAAAGTAAGGAACCCTGTCCTGTTCCTCAATGATGAGCGTAGCCAGCCTTCCAAGGTCTGCAAGAAGAGACCACCATCAAAATTTTCAGGAGTAAAACACCAGCTATTTGTTTTACTACACTTGAAACATTGTAGGTCAAAACAGAAGGGTTTTTTTGTAGAGAACTTGTAATGTTAAGGTTCTTAGTTATGCAGTTTTCCTTAGGATCTAGAAATTCCAGTTTACCGCATAATGAGAGCAAAAAAAATTTAGCAGGATATTCTACACAGAAAGGCCTGTAAAAAATTCAGTCTTCTTACTCACAGTGGGGAGAGAGGGGAGGCAGCACCTTTAGCCCACAGGGGGTGGGAGAGAGAGAGAAGCGTTGTTGAGTGGTATGATAAAAGGGTCTGTCCATGCTTCAGAAGAGTATATTACACAACATCTTCTAAATATACAGTGCTGCACAGCTCTCTGAATGAAAGGCAATTAGGAGACGTACCACAACTGGCATTATATGCCAGTAGGAGGGGAATGAATTTTCCACATAGCCCTGCCTAATCACACTTTTATTATAGCAAGGTACCAACCTTGGACAAGTTGACTTGGCCAGCCCAAACTTACTGTCTGGTGGAAGTGAAAAGCAGAACGAATGCAGTAAAATTTAAATCCAAGACTTGGTGACATGAGAGAAAAAAGGCAGACTTATAAAAGGAGCTTGGAGAATGGCAAGTAAGAGCCATACAGAAATCATATTTTAAAATTATTTTTATCCAGCTGAATGACAGAGCTTGTCACTTCTATGCAGTATAAATGACTGAAGAGTTGGGATGTGCAATAATACCATGGCAGATTGAGTCAAGCCAAGATTTGATTCTTAGCTCTGCTACCAATTCATGCAGATAAATCATTCAAAGTCTTTGTGCTTTGACTTTCCCATCTGAGAAAGGAGATACTTAGCTTAGTTTACAGAGGTGTTGAAATGTTGATCATTTTTATGCACACAGTAATGTGAACTCATTGGGTAAAAGGTGCTTTGGAAGTATTAAATATTCTTGCTATTACGCCTTCTTTCCTCTTTGTGCTGTTTAGGAGTAGTGCTATTCTTTTGACTGAACTCCAGCCCATCAGAACTTGACAGTATAGAATTTACATTCTTTGCAATGATAAATGCATTTAATTTTCTTCAAGCAAAGACATTCCAATTCAGCATTTAAGCATAAGACTAATATCTTTTGTTTCACATGAATACTGAGTAAAAACAAGTGCTTCAAGTGCTTCGTCAAATTCAGGCCATAAGAATTTCTGCAAGAATAAGCAGCAATTGACAGACGAACCCTCTAATTTAGTAAAGAAGTTATCTTCCAGATCTTGAAAACACTATCTGTGATTTGGTTGCTATCCCAACAAAATGGACATGGTGTAGTATCTGTACACACAGCTTTAAATAAACATATAAAAGTCCAATGATATTTCCTATAATAGTTTTAACTCTTCCCTAGAGCTGCAATATTCCCTGTTACACCTTGCTCCAGCTTTGAAGGGGAAATCAGCACTAACTGTAGGTCTAATAACTTTGAAGAAAGAGACAGATTCTTCCCTTCACTATTCCTTACAAGGACCAGGTTTCCTTTTGCAGTTATAAAGTGTGGTGCAGCTCCTGAAGCCAGGAAAAGCAACACACCAACGATGTGTGTGACCCTTTCTGCTGTCTTCTTGTTTCACACATCAGTAGCAGTTGAACTTCTTACCTAATCAAAAAATTGATCCAGAACATAAAGAGTTTTGTGCGGCCTATGAGGTGTAAATTAATGAATTCCTCTAGAGTACATGCAATGAAATGAGCTATATCCATGCATAGTTCATTGATTCAGATCTGTATATTCACATTACTATCAAATGATTGCTATTAATCAGTTCTCATATCTGCAATAAACCAGAAAGCAATATAAACAGTGCTCCTTTAAGTAATTTTCCTGAGATATTGTATCAGGTCAGAGACTCACACTGACTGGGCTGCAGTTTGTAATGTGGAAGAGTACAGGTTACTAGGATTTCATCTGACTTCAATATAAACAGGTTTTCTTGATCAGAACTGAAACCAGAAGGCTGTGGATGACTTTTTTTTTTTTACCCTCCTCATATTAAAACCTTGAAATCTTGAGATCTGACAAGCCAAGGAATCATAGCTACAGCTCTACACACAGCATCAGGGAACCTTTAGAAGCCTAATGAACTTAAGTGAAAATGGCAGCTTCTGTGCACACAAGCTAATGTACTTATGAAAGAGCCTAGCATAGAACAGTCTATAGATAAGTCAGAATAAGGTTGAAATAATGAGTCACGTATACACAAGTATTCCTGGAAACAAACTAAATTGTCATCAGGAAAGGTACTGGGTTGATTCTTTTAGAGATATGGTGAAGATTAACTTACACACAACTGGCAGTAGCAAATGCTGAGTATCACTATGCTCAGAGTAGACATGGAGGACTGGGTCTGGGACCAAGACTGTGAAAAAGCTTCTTGTTTTAATTTGTGAGATCTCTGTAGACCAAAATAATGTGAAAAAGCTTCTTGTTTTAATTTGTGAGACCAAAATAGATGGTAAATCACCTATTTCATTCTCCAAAGAAGCCTAAATGCCCTGCCTCCCCCTGGGGAAGACAAAAAGTAATTTTTTTTTTAAGGTTACAGATTCCTCATTCGCAAATTACCTGAGAGAGATTTGTAGACAGCAGGCACAAGCACCAGAGGAGTGAACAAAAGCCTCAATAAAGCAGTGTCCAGAACATAACCAGTGTTCTGGGTAAAACATCAGGTCTCAACTCAGGTGACATGTGGACTGCCATTTCCAAAGCTCCTCAGGAGCCCAAGCAGAAAAAGATAATTAACTATGACTTTTGAGGTTGCAAAGACCCTCAATATGAAGAGCTGAAACAAAGAAGACTTGCTGCATTTTCAAGTATATCCCTTCCCTGGAACAGGAAGATGACTCCATCACAGATGGCTATGCTAAAAAAATAAAGGCACTAGTAATACTCTACAGATGCTGCTGCACCATAGAAGATGGCATGTTCTCAGTAATGACTTTTAATCTGTCATTGTACACAAGCTTCCACTGTATTGGTTTGCTTATGATCATAATTCCTAATTCAAATCTTTCCGTCTTATATCACAGCAGAGGGGAGAAAAGGAAATCGAAAAATAAAACCGAAATAAATCTCCATTTAGATTTTGTGTAAAACCTTAAGCACTTTATTATTTGAAACAAGATGGGGGGAAGTGATCCTTATTTTGTGTGCAGCAGTACTTTTATTACTTAATATCATCCTAAAATCAGGAACAAAAACCAGTATAAAACCTGCACCGGTGACCCTAGAATCAGTCTTCCTGACAAGAAAATGTAGACATACTATGTGGCCCATCAAGTTGCTTCTGAGAGTAGTTTAGCCATTTATTTGCCCTATATTGATAATGGTCAAGTATGAAATAAATTAGCAGCTCATAAAAGGCATAGGAAGTGTAATAAAAATGTTGAAAGACAAAAAGTTGGAATTTAATCCCTTTATAGAAACATTCTCACTGACCATTAAATTGCTGCCTTTATTAGCAGCTGAGGGCAGGCAGGTGGTGCTGCCAGGGCAGGATTTCACTCTAATGGAGGTTTCCCTTTGAACCTAATACCTCCACCCTAACCACTGAGGGCTGGTAGGCTTTGCTTTGGGATTCCCATGGTGCGCTTAGATTATTCTCCTTTTTGGCATCTTTGAGGTTGTGATTCTGTTTCTAAGATCTCCATGATGGACCAATGACCTAGTGTGCCTTGAGCAAGGGAAGAAGCCAACCATGATAGCCAATTACACAAGAAAGGGAGGCACTAAATGAAAGCCACGAGCCTGATTTCCTTCACAGCCCACGCAAACAGCTCCTGCTACACCTGCAGTGCTGGGAACTGAACAATCTTGGTAAGGACACAGAACACACCTCTGCACGTCTGAGCTTGAAAATAATCCAAAGCTTTTCTGACATGATGCCACAAAATACTGCACAACCAGAGGAGACTTTGCAATTAGGTGACATTTATTTTGGTTTCATGGTCTGCAAACAACCCAACCCCAGCTCCAACTGCCCTAGCAACAGCTGGATATGCAGGAACAGCCCAGTGCTGCTCACACCCATATCCAAATCTATCTGCCAGCCTAATGACCTTCAATTATCAGAGTAACCGTTTACTGTAGCAAATTGACAACAATAGAAATTAAGAGACTCCAGATAAAACTCCCCCATGAGTGTGCCCAGGAGCTCAATTTATACGAGTTTACAAATTGTACTTTTTAGCAGTTAGTTAAATTATTGTGTGAAAAGTTAGTAATATAAAACCAACAAACTTTTTGCAACATTACCAAGAGCAACAGCAGCCACAGAAGAAATCAAATACTGGCTTCTTTCCAGGGAAGTTATTTTACAGGTATAGTTATATTTTTATGTTTATAGCTAAGTATTGCCACTGTAAAAGTAATGATGGTAACTACAGATGACTGAATTATGTTTAAAATTTATCAAACATTTCCTCAGCAACTTAGGAAAATATGATTCACAGTTTTTCATACCATTAAACAATTTCTCTAGCCAGTAAATAAGATATTTCTGAATTTTTGCCAGCTTGCAGTGACTAATATATTCAAATGCTTTTTTTCCCCCATTATTCATCTCCCTCTCAAGGCAATTTTATTGAAAGATCTTGATGTGACTTATTGACCAATTTGCCTTATTTCTATTAAACTGTAAATTTTGTTTAATTTATTAGCTTTTGTATATGTAACAGGTAGTTATTCTTGTTGGTTGGTCTTGTTCATTTGTTTCTGATGGTTAAGATCATAGATTTGCCTCCATACACTGGATGAGGAAATTTAGTAACCCAAATCAATCACCTAGTCCCACAGAAAGGAAGACACATCCCTTAACAGACCAGATGAGAAACCTAGAAATACAGCCCATAGTTGTAAAATCAAAGCCACAAATATCCTCTGAATTTTTGCCCTGGGAAGGCTGAGTAATCAGCAAGACTATCAAGTCCATTCTAAGAGCTTCGTGGAACTCATAGCAGTGATAAGACAGCAGCACAAGTCCTCTAGCTAAAAAACATATTTGATTAGTAATGCAGGTGAATCAAGTGATACAATAAGATGAAACCAACTGAAACAGATTCAGCTGCTATAAGAATACCTTGGATCATCTTTGTGGTTCTTCTCTGGACTTTTTCCATGAGTTCCATATCCTTCTTATGTTGGGGTCTCCAGAAATGGACACAGTGCTCCATGTGGGGTCTCACAGGAGCCAATTAAGGGGGGGAATCACCTCCCTTGACCTACTGGCTATGCTTCTTTTGATGCACCAATACAGCCATTTTAAGTAGGTAAGAATTTTAGGAGAAAAGGGGGTAGGACAGGGAATTAAATAACTGCAGGTTCCTTGGCCTTACAATTTCTCCCGTGTCTATAACAAAAGCCCATTCTGTTCTCTGAATCTGCAGTAATGAAATGGAATTTGCATTCAGCATACAGCACTAGTGGTCAGAGGGAATCACTATCTCCATCAAAGATTGTGCACTTTAAATCCTTTGCTAGTTCTACTGCTATATATTTGATTTTAATTAAAGCTCTGTCATGAATTATAAAAGACCAGATCTTCAAAGTCATTAATTAAGGCCCCATGGTGTCTGAATACCAGCATTATAATGACAAGTGAGATGTACATTGCCTATCAACAAGCAGCTGCATGGCAGCAGCAACAAAGCAAGCAGAACTATTATTCTGACATGTTCAGGACTGCACTTGCCAATTGTTGCAGCAAAGAGATCTCTCATTAATACAAAGGGAGCAGCAGTGGGGAATAGTCTAGCTTTGTCACAGAACTGTTTTTAAGTAATGTGCCTCTTCCTAGAATATGAGAAAAGGGTCATTCGGTGAGGAGCTCCTTAGGGTCTGTCTCTGAAATTTGAAAAGCAGAGATTCCATAACTTTGTACTATGGGGCTTAGGAGTTGATCACACAGTCATGTCAACTAGCTCTTGCTGTTACTGCATGTGTAGTAGTGGCTACTTTACTAGCAACAAGCTCACTGACAAGATGCAATGCAAGAACCAGCACAGGATCTGTCCCCAGTGCTAGTTAAGATCATGTTGAGTTTACCAAGCTTAAACAAAAGCAGAGCGCTTGGGTTTGCATCAGAAACAGCTCGGGTGTACTGTACTAATTACAGATGCATCACCTCAGAGAATCCTAGCAACTCAAAACTCCAGGCCCTGGAAGAAGCCAGAGCCATCTCCTCGCTTGAGCTTTTCTTTCTTCAAGCAACTTCTCTTGACCAATAGACCAGCCTGATTTCCTGTAAATTCAACTGTCCTATAGCTAGGCTAAAAGGAAGTTCTTCAGACTCATTCTGAGAAACATTATTAAGACACATTTTCACAACATTCCACGCTAACTTCCCAATTTATAATCTCTATTATTAATTGTTCTTTGTGTAGAAACTATTTTTCTGAGTATTTTCACAGTTTCAGCATAACAAATTGCTTTATATTGTGCTCCATTTATGGCAATTTAGGAATATTTCCTCATTCACATCCCTTGGATTATTAAATCATGTCATTTTTAGTGAAGACACCATATTTTCCATTTTACCAGGATAATTTTCACTGAAGACACATTTCAATTAGTGACCTTAACAGTTAACAGGTCAGGCATATGTTACTTACTATCAGTCTCTAAATGGACATACCTCAAATACATTGTGTTTTATCATATCAATTTTCTGACTGAAATTCAGAGGTCACAACCAGGCAATGACCAACTTCAAACAGGCTCACTTGGAAAGAGTTCTAACTAAATTCCCAAAGGTTTTATGATTTCTGAACTAAATAGCCACCAGAACAGTCAACAATGAGTTATCAGAAAGCCCCAAATTCATGTTACAAGAACGCACACAATGTCACTTTACTTTACTTGAAATAAAAATAGCTAAAACAGGTAAGAATCACATTAAGAAAATGTGAAAGTGCAAGAGATAAATTTATTAAAGAATCTGCATCTTAAACTTTCTCTAACCTATCTGGTTGGGCTAAGAAGGCACAAAGAACTTTGTCCTGGTGACACATATAAACTTGGCCTGGGGTTTTGCTCAAAGTAGCTCACTGTCTTTCTGCTGAGCTAATTCATCCAACAGTAGCTTTGCCATGCCAATTAACAGCAGCTGAGGACACAAGCAGAAATTTCTGGTTCAGGCAGAAGCATAATGAACAAATGTAATGGAATAATGCTTTGCTGATTTACTTAAAATTCATGTCTAATTTAGCAGCAAGCTAAAAACTGAAAGCCATGTGTCAGTGGAACTTCCCAAAAGAGAAGCGACAAGAGAAATAAAAGCAAAAATATAATTGTAACCTTAAAGGCTGAAAATCACATCTGGTACTAACTGTTGACCTTTTGAACGTTGTCCTGCACTCACCCATCCATGCATGCACACAGACACTGATTTCCAACAGTTTAAAGACTCCCTTATGTGGTGGTCAGATACTGTGGATCAAATCACAAGACTCAGAGCCAGGCACATTGCAGGCAGAGAGGATATTCAGATAATAAATTATGTGGATGTTTCAGTCTCATGTTCTGTGAGGATCAGCCCTTCAACATACGTGTCTTAGATGAGCTCACTCGCCTGCAGTATAAATGAGTTCTCACTGAAGTTATTAATCCTTTAAAACTCCAACGGGAACTACTGTAACTAACCATTGCTTTCTGGAGACAACCTTACTAGAACAGATAAACTGCTAAGGTGATGCCTTTCTCCATTTCTACAGGAGCACATGCCTCCATCAGTCACCTGCAGCAGACACCCAGTATTTCTGGTACAGGGACTGAATGCCAGATACTTGAAGCTCAGTGTCCTGCCAGTGCCAAACACCAGAAAGAATGCAGTCCCTTAGTATATTAATACTATTACTAGTACAGACACTCCACTATCACCAGAGGTACCACTAAAAAAAAGCAGTGAGTGATGATTTATATACACCTCAGGTTCAGTGGGGCTTCAGGCTGGCACCATGCTGGTAGCCTTGCTACTTTCTACTGCAGTGCCCTGCAAGTCACACTCATTTTCCTCACACAGGAAGAAAGAAGGCACTAGAATGATGATCCAGAAGGTTCTACAGAACAGGATCTGTGCTAAAGAGACTAAGTCACAAGGCAACCCTGGCAAGCTGAGAAGGAGACAAAGGCCTGGCTAAATTGGACCTAGGGTAGCCACATGGACAGCTTTTCTGAATGCCAGGCAAACTTTTCCATCACCCGAACTTCAGGTTTCCATGTCTTTTCAAAGTTCTGAATGAAACACTCTGAGAACACCACATTGGCTCTGACAATTTTAATTGGTTATTTCTTTTCCATGA
>NW_009953205.1:165479-205181 GCF_000747805.2 Chaetura pelagica | reverse complement strand
CTGCTGAAATCAATGCAAGTCCATCTACATTACCCAACTTTTGTTTTGCTTCTTAAACTAGAAACTATAACCTGACAGCCCAGAACCTAGAAATAACAAACACGTGAAGAGGTTACACACACATACTGCAATTGCTTACTTGGAGACACATCCCACTGCACCCAGTTACAGCCAGCTGACTCTGTAATCAGAGGATCAGCTGCTTTCTTGAGATCTTAGTTGTGCTGATGATTATTTATTTCTTCAGCCTAAAAATAGGCTTCCATTTCAAACATGAGACCCCACTAAGAATAAATCCATCATTCTCCAGTGGACTGTGCTCACCAACACCCTGCCTAACGTATTCCTCTGCAACCACCAGGAAATCATCAGCTTCTGATAAGTTTGGAATTAATGACAGTAGGAATCACTACAGTGCATTTCTGGAGGCATGACTACTCTGTCAGCAAATTACCCAGAACACCATCTGTAGTCTAATCCTGAAACTCTTGAGTACTCCTGAATAATTTCAAAAATAATTTTCTGAAAACAGGGAAATCCTTTGATAAAAACAGCATGTTAATACATGCTCATGTCTCTCTTATCATAGCCAGAGTTACTGAGATACGTAGCTTACAGCTCACAAGACATCATGATTCTCTCTTTCCTGTTATTACTGAAGTATGTCCTCAAAAGAAGCATTTTCCATCTCAAACTGTGTGGTTTCTGCCATGCAGCTCCTATTAATGCATGAAAGTAGGCATTTATAAGTCAAACCTGGCATCTTACTCATAAAGTAGATCATTTAAAACTTTCAGTATGGAGTGGTTCTAACATGAAAAAAAACCAACACAGTAATAGAGAGGAGCTTTTCATTACTGAGAAGAGATAAATTAACATATATATCAAATAAGTATCTTAACTAATAGGCAAGTTATAGGCAGCATTGCAATGAACATTTTTTTTTCCAAGTACATAAAGGCTGTAGTTGTAGTTATAGCCATGCTCATTTTCTGTAGCTAAAAAAGAGGTACCAACTATGTACATAGACAAATTAACCTTGTAGAGTGAGTATCAAGGCAAGAGAAAAAGAGATCAAGGTTACTCTTTCAGCTCTTCCATAAAATTGGTAGATGGCCTAATGTTCCCATCTCATGCCTGGGGATTTTTATCTTTGTGTTGCTTCTTTCCTTATTTTCTAACTTTTCACTAGACAGTCAGAAACTCTGACCCAGCACCCATAAATCAAATTTTTTGGTATGTATTATGTTTCTGTATTGAACATAACTTGCTTAACTGCTCACTAGCTGAAGTACTACCAGCAAAGGCATTTACCAGCAAAACTGCAATCAAAGAAGAGGAACAAGGCTTCCCTGTAGCTCTGTATGGTTTCAGTTACTTCAGAGATTGGTTTTGTGGAAATGTGTTTAGAAGGTAACTTCCTCCTATTCTCACTGTCAACAAGGATAAGAAACAAAATAATGCAAGATTTTAAAACTGCATAGATCTCACAGCCCATTCAAAAGTTTGCTCTTCCATTTCTGATTCAATGTTCCTTAGGACACACTGAGGATTGAGCTTCCATTAGATGTCAGTGAGGCTTAAGGGTGCAATGGGAATGCACCAGGACACATCTAGCTTTAAATGGCTTCACTGAAGTGCCCTTCTAAATGAAAGCTACTAAGCCATCATAAATTACAGTAAAATTCTTATGAACATGACGTGGTTCTTATGCTTTTAGATTTACAGCAGCCCTTGACCTAATGCAGAGCACTGAGATAACTGCAGAACATTACTACAAAACACATTTTTACTTGCTTAATAGAAGAGAAGCGAAGAGTAACTTGGCACATCTTTGCCTTTGTTCTCTTACAGTTTCACGTGGCTGTACACAAATACAAGCTGTCATCACAAACAAAGCAGCAGCGTCATTCCCCACAACCAAGTGCAGGGCTGTGGAAAAACTTGATCATAATTTCACAACTGCCTTTTATTAAGGCAACTCTTAGAAAAGACTGGTTATTCTGATGATGGGGAAAAGCTAAAAAAGAAGATGTAATTTCAAAGCCAAGCCATTAGGGGAAAGTTGTTAACTGTGACCCAAGTGCTATTGGAATCATACATGAAAGGGTGAGAGGGCATAAATACAAAGCTGCTTGCTTATAAAGAAAGCTCCATTCATATCTGAGGTTCCCGTCACTCCTCTCTCTCGAGTGTGAAGTGCTGCACACACAGCTGATGTGTTGGGTTCTCAGTCAAACCGTGTGAGCAGCAAAAGCTCCTGCTAATGCTTTCTCTCTGAACCCCTTTGAAATCTTTGTCATTAGATAAGACTATTTAGTTCATGGACGATGAGAAGTTAGCAAAATAGCTTTATATTAGCCAAAATCAAAGAACCATCAATATTAACTATTTACACACAAATATCAAAATATTACAAGTAAATACCAAATGCCAGCAAAGTATTTCCTGTTCATTAACAGCCTTACTTGGTAACAGGAGTCATAGCTGGAAAACTTTCGTTGAACACTCACTGGAAAGCTGTGACAACCTTCATGCTGACACACAGCTAAGTGGAACTGTGATGGCTGGACTCATGTATAATAGAAACTGTTCTGTGACACCTGGCTGGCCAGAACACAGTTTGCATTCATGGAGAATTGCCAGCCTCCCATCTTAAAATGTCATGAGCCAAGGCTCTAGATTAGGGATATTCAGCTAAAAAAAAAAACCAAAATAACAATCTGCTTGTAGTAACATCTCAAAACTGGCAATATGATGAATGACACAATAAAAGTCTGTCCACAACAATGGCCATATTTACACCAACATTTCAGACTAAGGCAGCTCCACCAGCACACCAAACCCCCAGCATAAACAAACCTTGATTTTTGTACAATTCCCCTTACGTCAATTATTGAGGATAATTTCTATTGCTGAATATGCCTGATTATCCCTCACCCCACAGATTCAGGTGGCACACCATGCCTGTTGGCGGCAAAGCCTCCAGCTGGTTCCAAACCCAAACAAGCCACAAGAATCTTATTGAGAGGTCTGCACATTCTGCACAGACCAGGGAGGGAGGGAGGAACGCTCACACCAAGTGAGCTCTGTGTCCACAGACCTAGGGTTTGTGTAGTGAGCAGGAGACGGACAAGAAGCCTCACTTGGCTGCATCGGCTCATGCAGAGTCTGCCTCAAAATCCCTAATCAAAATGTTCACTGTAAGGCACTGTGTAGGAGTGTAACCACACATGTCTAAGGCAGATTATTATGTCTGGGGCAAAATATAGGCTAAAAAGTAGTAAAAATGCTTAGCCAGGAAAATAATGTTTAGGATTTGTTTTGTTTGTTTGTTAATTCAAAATATATTTGAGAAACTTCACCTTCAGATTTTGCTTTTTTCTGCTCTCTGGCATAATTAAACACTTTCATATATGCAAATGAGGAGAAAATGTGGCCTCTTTCAGCAGTAGTAAGTATCTGCCTGTTGCTACCTTAAAATCACAGCAATCACATCTGGTAACTGCCCTTTTCTCATGTTTCCACTAGTTTTCAGACTTCCTCTTGTGGTAGCTTGAGACTGCGCATCTGGATGTTTTAAACATACAAAGGAATTGCTAGAGCAAGCAAAAGAGAAAACTCTGCAGAGAGTTAAGATGTGCAGACAAGCAACTGGTGCACTGTGCAGCTAAAGTAGCAGAGAAGCAGTCGAGGAAAAGCTTTTTCCAAAGAGGAGAGCACAACTTTTGTCAGAATGAAGACTCACATTGTCTGTGGCTTCGTTTTTAAAGTACTATTAATCCAAGTATATCTTTTTAGCAAAACTTTAGCTGCACCATCACCAATCATTAAGTTTCCTGGAGACAGCAGTCCCAAAACAGACAAAGAACTAGCAGTGGTAAGTGTTGGTTTCATCTTTGCTTCAGATTTATATTGTTGTTTCATAAGCAGATGTTTCTTTCTTGTTTCAGCCGAGGCTGAAGAATGACTGTAACATTCTCTCCCTAGAGTCTCTGGAAGTGCTAGCGAGCTAGCAAAGGTATCAGCTTTCAAAAGTTAAAACCAGAGCCAAGTAATGTTTCCTCTCTTAAAATTTTTAAAGTCAGCAGAGAAAGTTTTTTTGTTTTTCCCTTAAGTCTGAACATACAAAATAATGTCATTAAATCACTGTGACTTTAATCAAAAGACTGTAATGGTAAGAGGGGAGAAAGGCAAATAAGAGACATCTAATTTTTTTCCTGAAATCAAGCAGAAGTGAGGGCTGTCGAGACTCACTCAATGCATGTATTGCAGCTTTCAGAAGTTTGTTCTCCAGATTGTTTACCATGCTTTGCATAAATACAGCTTTAAGGGACAATTACAACTGAAAGCTGGCTCCAGTTTCAGGAGCCATTGTGACTAATTTTAACTTTGAAAAGAAAAAAAATCTCACCAGAGGTTTAAAGAATTTTGGGTTTTTTTCCAAATTCAATCTGAAACAAAAAAAAAAGTTTGGATTTCTATGACATGAGCACATTATAGCTAGAACTGTACAGCATTTTATTCTAACCTTATTTTAGCCCTGTGGACCTTCATAAAAATGACATTATGGGGAAGTCTATTTAAGAGGAGATTGAGATGGATTATCCTTGTTTTAGCATGTAAATTACAGACATTTCTCTTCTTCAACAGTAAGTCCATTTTAAGGAAGATTGAGATAAATTATTCTTATTTTAGGACACAGGGGTTTGAAAGTTGGTCACTTTTCTTTAGGAGTTACTATACATCTTGGGAAAACTTGCCAGGTTAAAGAAGGTCTGGGGGAGGGTAGAGAGAGAATTTCCAGATGGGATCTGTGGTGGAAAGTTTAGGAAAAAAGACAAACTGACCCAAAAAGGGCACTCCTCAGCCTTTAACAAAACAAATTCAGCCGGGAGCCAGGGGGTGGGGGAGCAGTGCATGAGAGAGAGGAGAGTGGGGCCCCACGTGTCCAACAGTAATTTAACCACTCTTAAATAATCTATTTTCTTAGACACAGTCAGGCTTTTATTCAACAACAGCAACCCGTATCTCCCCTCATCTCTGCTTCTTTCTAACAACCTATTTATTATGTGTACTCAGAGGAAAATTACAAGCTGGTTTAACACTGCAGTTCCTCTGAGTCTCTCTCGCAGTATTCTTGGGCAATGCTAACTGGCTGCCTTCCCCTCACCCTCTCCATCAGAACAGCCCCAACACTCAGCATCAGAACACAAATTGCTATGTTGCAGCTGGACCATGTTTCATTAATGGGCTGGATCAAAATTCCAAATCACCACAGCTCCCTGCTGACTCTGGGGAAACTGAACTCTGCAGCCTAGGCCAAAATGTGGTTTATATAGACACTACATATTCTTCTCATAGAACAGCTGGTTATGGTCATTTCTCATCTTCAGTAAAATCTCCATTTTAGGAAAAACTAAGAACAGATAATTTTCTATTCAGAACCCTAGGAAATAAAATTATTTACCATGCCTCATTTTATATTTTCAGTTGTATGTCTTACTCCCAAATCTGAAGTGGTAAGAGCAGCATTCTGTTTCTTCAGTGAACTTAATTTCTTCTGTATAGTCAATATAATACCATGGTACCTCACTGGGAGGTGCAAAGAGAAGCATAAGAAAATACATCAAACTACATTGAAATGAAAACGGGGATAAGAACAGATCCTCCAAGCTGGCCTGATTATGTCCTTAATGAATGTCACATAATTTCTACCAGGCTTCATTCTTCATTAACTATGACTAGACAGAAGCTCAGTGGTAGCAAAGCCATTCCACGTCCATTATCTGCCAGTGCCACAGTCTCCACTGGAGAAATACCATCTTGGAAGTTATAAAAATCACAAAACCTAAGCAGAGCCTGTGCTTAGTCAGAAGGTGGATGGAGGACTTTCTGAAAGGAAATGGTATAACATCTTGATTAAATCCTTTCTCTGAGTAAGCTCTGACCCATTTCCTATGCTGGGAAGATGAGGAATGCCTGCACTTAATGAGGAGGGATGGTGAAATCCAGGCTTGACCACCTAAACTCAAAATATCCTTTGCTATATTTTGCTGATGTAGTGGTCTTTTCCCTGGTCTCCTGGGTAAACTTCAGTCAATTAACTAGATACATAAGGTAAGGTTTCCCTCAGGAATACTTCCTAGCAATCCTCAGTTAGAAATCATTGCCCCAGATATTTCTGATATATTTTTTTGCAAATATCCCTTTATCTGTTTTAGGCTGTTCTCCCATCTTGGATCTGCAGTTAATATTTGGATACAATATCTGAAGGATGCTTCTTCCTCTGCTACAGACCATTTTATCAGAAAGATCAGTAACTTGTAGCCTTCCTGGCCTACACATCAGTTTGGAAACACCTGCCTTTTGACAGGGCTAGACATAAAATATTGCAAACTCAAACTTGAGTGTGGAGTTCCTGAAATCTCTGTGCAAGAGAACCATTGAGTCACTTTAATGGATAAATCTACAATTCCGGATAGCTTGGTAAAGCTGTTTAGAACATGTGAATGAAAATAATTAGATAATGATAGGTTATCATCAGTAGAGAAGTATCCAAACTAATATCTTCATCACACTCCATTCATCTATTCCTCAAAGACTATATAAATTCAACAATCTAAAGCTGTATATAACCAAAACAGCGTGACTGAGTCTCTCTGTACAATACTCCAAGCTAAGGCAGCAGCCTGAGATACAGGTTTTCTCAAATTCAATCTAGGTCCAAAAGCTGAATCCAAACCCACTGGTGGAGCCAGAAGTCTGTTGTGTGGCCATGTTCATGTTTGTCAGTCTTCAGTTAGGAACAGAGTTGATGAGGGATTTTATACAGCTGCTGAAGGTTCTCTCATTTGCTTCTTGTCATACTTTTTTATTGCAATTACTGTTTTCTATGGCAGGTTTCATCACATGCTAGAGACTGCCAGCCATTCTCTCAGGACTGATCCCTACCCCAAAAAGGTCACAGTTATTCTGCCAGTCAATGATTAACTTAAAGAAAATAAGACTAAATACTTTGTGTATCTCCCTTGTGTATAGCATAGAAGGTGGGGACCATGTATGGATAATCATGACCACAGCTGTTTTATCTACAGTTTAGCTTAACATAAATATGTAAGTTCTCAACACACATCTGAAAGACATGGCTGTTAAGCTGGAACAACTGTCAGGGAACAGACCAAGACTTTGGGATTACAGGCAGCAGCAAGCAACAGACTTTTTTCTTAACTGCATTACACCGGCTAATTAGGTCATTGTGATCCCAATGGAAAGTGGAGGAGACAGGTAGGTATTTTAGACAAGAGAGGAAAATAAGAGATTTGTGATGCCTTTTTGATCCTTTATGACCACTGTCTTCTAAGGAAAGGTAATTTTGTGATCTGCCACCATGGTTGTATCAGAAAGATCAGTCAGCCAGAACCTGCTGGAGAGTTTGATGGAGACTTTAGTCTACAGATACTGACTGACCACAGTGCCCAGGCAACTGAGATGTTCCCAAAGACCAGCTTCCTCAGCTATTTGCAATGGTTGACTCAAAAGCAAACATACATATAATTCAAATGGCTCTATGTGGTTTGAATAGACAATGGGGTTTTTTTCTTTTCAGTTAACATGGTCTCATTTGTGTGGTTGCTTTGATACTTTGACAAGTTTCTCAATAATCCATAGAGTCTTCCCAGAAAAAAAAAACAAAAAAACCACAAAATCTAAAACTAAGCAGATTTATACATCATAAAGAAACCAGAAAAGATAAACCCTGTTTTACTTTGTAGTTGTACATTAAAGCTCCATGCTCTACTTACTAATCAAGCAATTCATTAAGTAATGGTGAGAGCTAATAGTGGAAATGATTGCTTAATTAGCAATGTTGTGTGATCAAGGATGGTTCGTGTCAATTAAGAAGATTCTGCTGGTCTCTCAGTTACTAATAATAGTAATTTTGAAAAGAAACCGTGCAAATTACAGATGGGAAGCTAACACAGAATTACAGTATTTATTTGTAATGATTAACTGTTTCTTTTATGAATTTTAAAGTCTTTGTTCTGTGGTTTTTTTTGTTTGTTTCAAGCAATATCTGAATAAATACTATGGGTGCCCAAAAGACAATTGCAACTTATTTGTCCTGAAAGATACTTTGAAGAAAATGCAGAAATTTTTTGGGCTTCCTGAAACAGGAGATTTGGATCAAAATACCATTGAGACAATGAAGAAACCCCGCTGTGGTAACCCAGACGTAGCCAATTACAACTTCTTTCCAAGAAAGCCAAAATGGGAAAAGAATCATATAACATACAGGTACTGGCTGGTGATGCTGGGTTTTGCTCCTACATAACCTTTGAAGAACTAATTAACCAAGAGACTTAGAAGTGGAGTAGCTGCTTAGAGGTCCAGACAGGTTTTCTGAAATTAGAATTTCTTTTTGTATAATTGAGGCTTTAGCAAACACCTCAGAAATGTCAAATTGTAACATTTCATTACTGATAATTTAAAGCTCAACTTTACAGTTCTGGTTGAGACTAAAGAGATTTTGGGTTTGTTCTTTGCTCTGCTGCAAGCATCCTCAGGGAACTGGAGCAGGAGTATCTCACCAGCCTCTCTGCTCAGCAGGGACCACAGTACTTACAGTGCACAGTCCAGAAACAAACATTTAGCACCAATGAAATCAAGCAGCATTTTTGTCTTCGCTGCTTGATTTGGTCTTCTGCTTCCTCACAAGTTATGACTGCAAGCATCCCTTATGCTGTGACTAGCAGTTTCCCTCCCTATGCACAGCTTCAGCAGCAAAGAACTGGGAACTTACCTTTACACAGAGGATACCTGGCTATAATACAAAGCACAAAGTCATCCAACTAAAATACATTAATAAGAAGAAAGACAGAGTTTGTCCCTTTCTCATGTCAGGCCTATGGCTCTACCTTACATGCTTTTCTCTCCTATTTCCTCATGTATTCCACTGCCAACATATTCAACACAGTAGTAAAGGACTAATATTCAATTGGGATGAAACAATGTATGGCTAACTACAAAGCTGAGGGATAAGACCTGTTGGGTTTTTTTGTAATTAAAGAGCAAAACAACCCATACTTGAAACTTTCAGAATAATATTGAGCGCCTTTTCAGGCAAATAAATCTTATATAAAGATGTACTTGCATGTTCATGTCTAAAGTGATGGCATTACTTGCAAACTAGGTTGTCTACAAAAATTTAAAACTCAAATCTAACAGAGCAGAAGAACACAAAGTGCTGTCCTGCCAGCAGCTCAGCAAATCCGTGAAAACTGTGCACAAGGCCCACTGCCACGCAGGCTTTGCAGCCTCAGGCTATGTAGTTTTCCTCATGCTGCTATGTCAGTTCCCAAGGAAAACAAACACCAAGCACCACATCTAAACACATCTTCTAAATACATTTTCTGGATCAAAGTGTCTAGATCTCACATGAAGCACTGTTACCTCTTAGCCAGCTTAACGACTGAGTCTACTCAGCATGTTGATCGCTAAAAAAACAAACACGGGGAAGGGGTTTCTGTGTACTTTAACTCTTCCTTTTACCTCTCAGGATTATAGGCTATACCCCAGATCTGGATCCAGAGACAGTAGATGATGCCTTTGCTCGAGCCTTTCAAGTCTGGAGTGATGTCACACCACTGAGATTTAACCGAATACACGATGGAGAAGCAGACATTATGATTAATTTTGGCCGATGGGGTATATTTTTCTACTTTTACATATGGTTTTGTTCCTTTCATTAAATCTTAGTATTGGAATGATCTACTCTCAATAATTAGTACCCGTGAGCCTTTCTGGCAAACCCGGTCCTAGTTTGCACTTGGCTTGTACAGGCTAAGATCTACTTTCAGTAAGATTTTTTTTTTTTTTCATTCTTATATGAGAGAGAAAGAGAGAGAAAAGTATTTATACAATATCCTTATACTATATTTATCTTTCCAAAAGAGAATCGCTACAGGCAACATTTTATTTTTAAATTTACAAGTCCTAAATAGAACTAGGAAATATTGGTTCAGAGCTTAGACTATGAGCTGGCTTTCTGCCAGAGAAGAGAATGCCATCATACTGCTTATTTACATCTCTGCACCCAGTTTCCCAGTGATAGTGGTGGAGGTCCTAACACATCAGAGCTTAAAAATGGATTTGTGACTGTCACTTTTGACTGCATAGCTGGTGTCTGTTCATTAATATAGCAGAATGTAGGCTTTCAATGCATTCTTTGGTCTGGAGGAATTTAAAAATATGGATCCCAAGATAAATTACAGTTTGAGTCCACCTGATGATAGGTGACTTGATTAATTTTCATTATACATGCCTTCTCAATTAATTTTGGTTTCCCACGAAAAAAATGTTTGGAGCTTTTCAGTGTAAACCTGGGGCATTTAAACTTCTTACAGTCAGTCACAGAATTTTTAATACTAATGAAGATACTAGTGCAGCCAGTCACTTGGGAGGTAGACTTTGGAAGTGAAGAGAACACTTCAAAGAATAACTGAGCTCTTCATAAAAGCTTCCATTTGAAGCTCATTTTCTTTGCTTTAGCTACCAATGAGTTGACCTCAAAAGATTCAGAGATTCTGTACAGAACTCAAAACTTCAGATCCTCATCCAGGCAGTCTCACAAAAGCACAAGTGTTTCTGCTGGTTTTAGTACTTGCTGGTTATAGTCTGCTCAGAAACAGTGGGTGAAGAACTTCCATCAATTCATTCTTATGACTTTACTGCATGTCAGATTCACAGGAATTGGGACATCCACAAGGTTTTTTTTTCATTTTTAAGCTTTCTCTTAAGCTAAAAATATACTTGGAACTAAATGGGAGTAAAACATCTAATACATGTAAAAATCTTCATGACAAATGACACATTACTAAAATGAATGAACAACAGGAGAATGACACCAGCATGAAATCAGTGTAAGGCAGTAGAGAATCAAGCCTGTGTATTTAAGGCTTCTGTTAAATGGAAGACATCAGACCAAAAGGCCTGAAATGATGCAACTGGAGATGCTGGCAGCCAGTTTTGATGCACAAGTCAATGTGGTGGGAAAGTTATGAATACCAGGGTTATGCCCTTGCCAGCCTGTCTTGCCCACATGTGGTGTACTTCCAAGAAAAGCCTACAGTGTAATAACAGGAGAGATACTTAACCTGCTGTTGCCCTGTGAGCTGCTTGAGTCTGAGGGGTTCATGTGGAGAAGGAATAGACTCATTCACAGGACTCTGAGAACTGAGTAGGAGCTAACTTTCCAGAGGCTCACTACTGACACACTCAGCTGATTTGCTTTTCTGCTTAGAGTCCTGCACAAAGAAGTGAGCACAGCAGTCTGAGGTGAACCAGAAAAGAGTAGCCTTCAAAAAGAAATCTGCCTTTACTTTCCAATCTCCAAGTTGGAGACTAATGAATTATCTGAAAAATGCCTCTAATCTACAATATTTATTTTACAGCTCTATTGAGAAATAGCAGCATGTATGTAGTCATACAGCTCATGTATAATATTTCACTGTCTTTGATTCATTTCCACAATACTTAGGAGACATAAAATAACATGCCATAACAACTGCAGTATTGACAACGTTCTTTGCAAGAACTGGCTTCTCCTGGTTCAGCCTTGCCAGCACAACCCATACCAATAAATTCACTCACTGGCATGTTCTGCTGTTGTCTTGGATGGGAAAGTACCTGTGATAATCATCATTCATGTGTAGACTCTGACAGAGCTGAGGTCACTGGTAACTGCTGGTTTTGCATGCTTTCTCCCACAGAGCACGGAGATGGCTACCCATTCGATGGCAAAGATGGTCTCCTGGCTCATGCCTTTGCACCAGGGCCAGGAATTGGAGGAGACTCCCATTTTGATGATGATGAACTGTGGACTCTTGGAGAAGGACAAGGTACCAGAGTTTTTAATGTTTCAGAGCATACAGCCTGCTGGCTGCTATGTTTCAATGCTGTCCCTAAATAAATGCTACCTAGGATTTCCATTTCTGTTCCTCTACTGTTGCCCCTTGAAAAACTGAATTAATAAAGGGCCTGATGCTGCACAACCTTCATGAATTGTGGGAAAGTATAAAGCCACAGCTATGACATCAAACGCTTCACTTCTCAGGTACCCAGCCTACATCAGCTTTATGTTTATTTGGAAGAGGCAGACTGGCCAGTGCATTTCTGCTGACATACCCTTTTAAGATGACATAAGCTATGGATCCAGTTGTTAAAAACAGAAGATTTATACACTCACAGTATCTGTCAAAAGCTGATGGAATATAAATCCCTCATCCTGGTGACTGAAACAAAATTGATACTAAACAGTGGATTAAGAACGTATCTCCAAGAATCTTTAACAGGCAGTTTGCCATACCCCTTAGAACAAAGCAACTGAAGTCCAGATAGTGTCCATAATATAACAAACAAAAAACCAAAAACAAGTATTAGAAGCTTGGAACATCATTTTTTGTTTCTCTGCTTGAACTTTGCCAAAATCATATTTCTAATGATAATTCTTCTAATGAAAATATTTTGGAAAACAGAATAGGAATTGTAAATCATGTTTGCCTTTCATTTAAAATTCTAGTTTTCTCAGCTCCTATAGAAAAAACACTTGACCTTTAATACCAAAATAGTCACCTTCCTACTGCTGGGCTTGGTTTTCACTTCATCAGAAGCACTGACCAGCACAAGTAGTAAGTGGAGCAGATCCCTACCTTAGATTAACAATGAACTGGGGGAAACTGTTTTCCATACTGCACAAACATCCAGTTAGTTACTGCCATTAAAAGAAAAGCTATGGATAAGTGAATTATCTAGACATCAACATACATTGCAGCAGCAGCACTGTAGTCTCAGGACCATATGTGACAAACTGAAATAAAAAGAAGGATCTGGGTGTGCCTGCATTACCACCCTATCATCCCAGTGCTACAGCAGAGCTCATTTAAGTCAAAGTGGAAATACCAAAGTGGTTTGAGGCACAAAGCATGTTCAGCTCATGCTCAACTCCTGCTTGGAGCCTCTCAAACCATACTGAACACTTTAGACTATTACCAAAGAAAAACTAAATTATTAAATGGATTAACTGCATGTTTATAAGTCTGCATTGCCATAGTAACAACATATATTTTTTTTCTGGGCTGATTCTAAGGGCTGTTCATTCTAACACTTCACCATGAGTAATATCCATGTAATTCATTCAAAATTACCAGTTATTATTTCAGCAATGATCATTTTGCCAGTAGAGAGACCAGCAGCATATTGAATTTCAAAGTGGAAACTCAAACTGCATTTCTATACCAATGTCCTCCAGGAAAAGAGGATGTCCAGAAGCTAATTTTTTTATATATCACTTGGTGGATTATTTCACCACTGCATTTGTTCTCTTTATAGTGGTTAGAGTGAAATATGGAAATGCAGATGGTGAATACTGCAAATTTCCCTTCTGGTTCAATGGCAAGGAATACAACAGCTGCACAGATGCAGGACGCAACGATGGATTCCTCTGGTGTTCCACAACCAAAGACTTTGATGCGGATGGCAAATACGGCTTTTGTCCCCATGAATGTAAGCAGATCATTTTTGTTTCTACTGGGGTTTTTTTTCCTAGTAAACTGTTCCTTGACTAGTTAGTCCATCTACTTCTCCTTGTACTTTTTCCACTTCCTTTCTGGCAGATTTAAATTTACTGCTCTTTAATATCTCCTCAGTACCTAAGCAGACAAAACTCCCTAAATGCTTCCCTTAGTGTAGGAGAGTTTGTAACTTATGATGACCCAGGCAGAGGCATATCTCTAAAAACAAGGATATATTGAAGATGTGTCAGAAGCAATGGTGGCCCCATGTATATATCAGAGACACTGCAGGTTCAGTTTCATGATCCAAGAAAGTCAACCAACTTTTAGAGTTAGGATAGAGCCACATTTGGAGATGGAACACATTAAATGACAGAAATCTCTCCCTATATTGCAGGTCATTCCACTCAAATGTACAATTGCATCTCCTTTAAAAGCAGTAACTGACAAAAAACTAGCACTTCAGGATGAAACCCACTAAGCCAAACCACCATAACTTTGCATACCAATTTTACCAACTAGTGACCCAGGTCCTCTGAGCCTGGCAGACCTTTTAGTGGAACATGGCACAATTACTGTCACAAATTACCCTTTAAATGACTTCATACTACTTGTCAAAATAAAAATTACTAAATTGTATCTATACCAGTACCAAGTTATTTGTATGTTGGTACATTGCAAATTGCTAGTGAGGAGACCACTCACATTTTTAGAATTTAGGTTTTTAATTTTAACACAGGTCTTCAGACTCTTACTCATGAAGGAG
The DNA here is from genome assembly GCF_000747805.2 of Chaetura pelagica. Taxonomy (NCBI): domain Eukaryota; kingdom Metazoa; phylum Chordata; class Aves; order Apodiformes; family Apodidae; genus Chaetura; species Chaetura pelagica. The sequence goes on along the minus strand of NW_009953205.1, from coordinate 190,844 downwards.
TTCCAACAGCTCCCTTCACATACAGAAATTACAATATTTGAGAAATCATAACTCTGTATCAGTATCTGTACAAACCTGTCAGAGGGTCTAGGAAAGCTAAGATCATACTTAATTTCTAACTCTTTGGAATGTGAATAGGCTCCTGTGTGTCACAAGCAATTTATTTCATATTTGGAAACATTCATTTACAAATTAAACAATGTGTATAATCCTTTCATGTAGCCATAACTTTTAAAAAATATACATAATATTATTATCATATTTCAAATTAAATTATGACAATGTTTCCTGTTAAACATCAGGAACTTGTATTTATATGCTTGGAAATTTTGATGAGTCTACAGGATATAAGATTTCAGACAATTTATTATAATATGAGTGTTTATTTGATCTCCTGTATATCACAGCAGGAAAGCTTTAGAGAAGCAATTATGTATAATTGCCTGTAGCCTACTGCTGCTAATTGTGCAGTGAGGAGAGTAAAGATGGCAAGGGGCTTTTAGCTGCTTGTTCCACCTCCTGTTTGCAAGCTCCAGTGCTGGCACCTATATTCATGGACATTCCCAGTACTGCAGTTCCCCACATTCACTTATTTCCCTTTGTACAGAACAGATTGCTGTAAGCTTTTGGCAGTGGGGAGTGTTTCATCACTCTTGTTACCTTATGTCTGGAGCAATGGACCCACAGGGTCACTAAAATTCCTGCCTGCTACTGCTGTGTCATAACAAATAATATGAGAGTTATGAAAGAGAACAAAATAATGGAGCTTTTGTTGGATGCATGCTAATCCTGCTTGGAACAAATCTTACTTATAATGCTAGGGCTACGCACAGTCAGTAGAAGGAAAGACAATGCAGATTGCTGAAAGGAAATTATTGATGCTTATGATGAAAAGCTAACAAAACAAGGACATGTTCAGGGTTTTGCTACAAGTGCACAAGCATATCCCAATGTGTCCTATCAAGCCTAAAAAACCTGTGTAAATAACACAGGTATGTGCATTAATATGGATGTGTCCGTTAAGTAATTTTTTGAAAGACCCTAGATAAGCAGATGCAAATGAAGTTCAGATACCCTGTCTTCAAAACTTCTCTGGTATTCTCTTGTAGCCAAGCACTAAATGGATTCCTACTTGACAAATTTGGGGGATTTCTCAAGTTCATTTGCAAGACCATACAGTTTGCAATCCAAGATTACATGTTTTCTGCATCAGGGTGCTAGCGGTTTGCAAAGATAATCTCTTGTAGAACATACCAGTCTTCTTGCCCTAATGTGATAAAAAAATATTATTTTATTACCAAAACCCTAATTGCCTGTTACCGAGCTGGGATCTACCATGGTGACAGCTTTTATATGACTATAGGGGATGAACAAGCTGAAGTGTTAACTTTTAACAGACTTCAGTCAATAAAAGTTGTCATTAGTTACATGACTTTCAGAACTTGCTTCTTTAGCCTAGCACATGCACACATGCTCACAATCATTCTTTCCTAAAACTTTGCCATCTCCTTTACTCTCCACCTTCCCCCACATCTCCTCTCCCTCAGGTTAATCCTTCTAGCTGGAAAAGAGCAAAATTGGTCTTACTTCTTTAAAATACCCCAAATGTTCAGATATAGTTGAGACAAAGCCTGGATTACAGGTAGCTGGAGAAAACAAGAGCCACATACCCTGACTGATACCTTTGTAAAATCCCAAAGTCATACAAGACAAAAAAAATGTAAGCAGTGAAGCACTCTCAGGGAGAGTTAGATCTGGAAGCTGATGATCCTGGAAACGCTTGTGTCAGGGTTTCTGAAATGGAACAGAAGGGTTTCAGCCTTTTGTTTCTGATGTAATTGTTTTGCAAGATCCTTGAACAGTTATGCACAGATGTTTCTTATTAAATTCAGAACAGCATTGTTCACTCATTATTCCAAGACATCATTTGCTAAAACCTGGCTAATCAATTCAGCTAGGGAAGGATTTACATGATAGAGTGTGAGCTGGGGGCGACATTCCTGGTTGTCAGTGCTTGCTTCTCCCCCATTTAGTTCACTGAAGCTTTTTCAATTTGGCAACATTTTTAAAGCTATGATATTGCACCAGGCTTTTCCAAAGTTCATCCCAGATCTGCACCTTAATTTTGTAGACGGCTTCAACTATTATTTGTCAAAGCAGAAAGCACCTACTACCCAAATCTCTTAAACAGGTGTGCTGAACCTCTCCTTTGCCATATGGGATGAAAGGATCTTTAATCTCTCTCTCTATCAAACTCCACTCACACTACAGGAAGTCCATGATTCTTTGGTCCTCTGAAATCTAATGTTACTGACACCTGTACGCAGCCTGTACCTTCCTCATGCCCATCATAGTTCTCATAGGATGCAGCTTCACTGCTCTTCCAGGCAGAGACCTCATGTGGCTGCAGCTACCTCCACCTTGGATCTGCCCCAGGTTTTTAGCAGCTTTCCAGCCTGAAATTTCCTTACATCAGAACTGGCTGATTATTCTGGGAAGAGCTAACACTGCAGTGCAGCTCACAGATTAGCAATGTCCAGCCTTAACCTGCTCTCACTTTTGCATATCTTCACTGATTTTTAAGTTGCTGAGCTTACCATGATGAAGAACGCAAGTCAGGCCCTCTAAAATCCACTTACAAGTAAATAAAGCTTTTGTTTTGTTTTGGGGGAAACTGACCAAGTCTCTAACTTTCATTTACATTAAAGAACTTTCTGAGGAGTTAGAGGATTTTAAAACGTAATAAACTGTTATTGTACTGTCACATGATGTTACCTCAAGCAAAATTAAAAACGGAATTTTTGACTGTGACTCAGGCTCCATGCAAAGCAGCAAGAGACTGACTTTCCATAAGGTTTTTGTAACTTAGCCATATTTAAACCAATAAAAAAAGACTATTAAAATACAGAGCTTGCCAGATCTAGAGCTTGAAGTAGCTCATGTGGTAAATGAGTCATCTAAACAATTCAGTTTAATTTTGCCTTCCAATTCTATAATTTCCTTACAAAAAAAATAGTCTCTCTCCAATCACAATAGTCACAGTCCTAGTTAATGCACATTTCCTAACTTAAGGCAGTATCCAAGACAAACATTTGCAGCTTGCTCACTTGGGGAAGCACAGCATGTGTTCTAGTTATCTTCATGAGCACCTTGTGTCTAGCCACACCTCTATGTGGCTACTTCAATGTCCAGGATGCAATAGGATACAGATGACAGCTTGGGCAGATCAGAAGTTCAGTGAACTCGTGTGTATGAGCCAGGCCTGCAAAGCAAGCTCCAAATCCTCTCCTTAGTGGAACTGGAACTTACCTCAGCAACTTACTGGTTCATGCCCCTGATTTAAGTGGAAAAGACAAAATGAATCATCTGTGTCACAACACCCCATCATTAGAACCTGGGGTTCTAAAGTCACTCTTCAGCCAGAAAGCTCTTGGGTTTTTATTACTACTCTAAAACATGAAGCACACTCATAAACACTGTCTCTTCCCCATTGACTAAGCAAAGGCAAAATCCCTCAAATTCTACACAAGGCACAGAGGCTACAATGGCTTTTTGGTCATCAGAAATTCCAACAGCAAAGCTAGAAATAACCTGCCAAGCCTTCACACACACACATTTGGATTTTAGCTTAGCTTGCAACTGTTGGAAGGAGGAGAAAAAAGTGTCCTCTCGGGCACCTGAATAAAGGTCAAATCATGCATGCTTTACATGGAATTCAAACAGGCTTGTTTCATCTTGAGGTGATGTTGTTAATCTCAAAGGAAATTGGTGTATAGCTGCATGAAGGATTTTTTTGTCTCTGTTCAGTACAAGGTCTGAGCTACAAACTCAGTTTATAGCCTTCATGGTTCCCTCTCACCAGCACATGGCACTCACCAGTGTCCAACCACTGAGGATTCCCATGGACACAGCAGCCAAGAGAAGACACAGGCAGAATCACAAGATGTCAGATGCTCTGAGCCACCTGCATTTTCATATAACCCAATTTTTAAAATAGCAGCATAAGAATATCTATCTTCTTTCAGATATTACAAGAAAGTTTACTAAAATCCTAAATGAGACCCCAGAACTCTTAACTCAGTTTATTCCATATTCTTTCACCATCTTCTCAGGGTTGAGTCATGGGGCCCCTTGTTTGTATATAAACTATCCCTAGAAAACCAATACACTACATTCAGGAACACTAACACAACAAAAGTTAGGAGAACCCTCCAGGGTTCAGCTTTGTCAGAGGAGTAATTTTGTCCTCTCTTGCTTATTTATTGAGTGTCTGAGCCCAGCTGCATAGATTCTCAGAAAAGAAAAACAAAGCCTAGAGGAAAAGCCTACAGGGTATTATCTAACTATCTCTACTGTATATCAGCATCTTGAAGAAACTGAAAATGCACACAGATGACCTTTAGGAAAAACTGATTGGGCCTGTCCATGGCTCTGTACTAACTTGGCCATTCCAGCTAACATTTTTGTTGCGAGGTAATTTAATCAGCAAAGCACTAAGGAATATTAGTGACTTTCCCAGCATCCTCTTTCTAAATGTTTTTTCAAGGAGAAATATTACTTTTATGTTATAAGACAGGCTATAAAGGATTCACACAATTCAAACCACATTCAGGCAGCTTGGTGGAATGTTCTTCATTCCCAGTTCATTTATAAAGATCAGTCATTCCTTTCTATACACTTGTGAGACAGCAACATCCCGTCTATCTTGCCAAAGCATTTAATTGTTGATGTAAAATAGAGATTATAAATGTGAACAGCACCCCGCACAATGGCTGTCTAATCTGTCAAGAAGCCCCAGGTTTCCATTGGCACATTGTGATTCTTCATTGATACTGAGCATTGTGTACTGACATTTTTCATTTTTCCTACAGCACTTTTTACGATGGGTGGCAATGGTGATGGGCAGCCCTGCAAATTTCCCTTTACATTTCAAGGCCAATCCTATGACCAGTGTACAACAGAAGGCAGGTCAGATGGATACCGATGGTGTGGAACCACTGAGGACTACGACAGAGATAAGAAATATGGATTCTGTCCAGAGACTGGTACGAGGAATTTGGTTTGCATAACACGATCTAGTTTGTCATTGTTTTAAGTAACACAAGTCTCCTTTTTTACACCTTCACCAGAGCATACAAAAGTTGAGGAGTTAGGTACAGTTTCAGCATAGGTGGCCAAGGAAGTTACCAGAAGAGGAGTGAGGTATATACCATATGCAAGAGCACACCAAGTTTATCAGGGATATACAAATGTCATGGAACCACAGGACTAAATGTCTGCCACTGCAGGATAATTACAGGTAGATTACCATTTCTTAATGGTCTTGGAAGAGAAGACTCCTGTGACAGAAGAAAGCGGGAATACTATTTAAGCTTATATACTTACTAGTTTCACTTGAAAAAAAAATAAATCCTGTTTAGTATGTTAAGCTTGAGTTAATAGATCTTTTCAGCAATTCAAAAGACACTAAGTGAAATGGTTTAGCCAGAAAAATAGATTACTGCTTTCTTCACAATTTTTATACTTTTTAACTTGAGTTTTATTATATAAAAGAACAGAAATTAATTTAAAGCCTTGTATAGCAAGTGTTCAATTTTAGGATACAAACCAGAGCTACATGTATTGAGGCTGTGTAAGGTAGTTATAGCAGTTCTAAAATCTCAGGCTTTGAACAGAGCCAAGATGATGCTACAATCACCCTGTGGCACCCTGAAGCTACATTCAAACCTACTCGCAGTCTGGTTTTGGAGTCTTTTGAAAATACCCTAACCATTTGCAATAGGGATTTGATGCATTGGTATTCGGCTTCCTGTTACTTCTGACAACCACATGTAACCCTTCAATTTTACTACACAGATGTTAAAAAAAAAGTATCCAATTCATGATAACTCACTAGGTAGTTATGAAGAGAAGAATCAAAAGGATAGTTCAACAAAAGCACCAATATGTCTGGAATCAATATATCCAAACTCACACTACCAACCAGCTGGATACTCCATAGCCCTTTCTCCTTTCTGACACTAAACCTACCTCTGACCTATTTGAGACACACTTTAAGATATTACCAGGAAAGACCATAACAATGACAACAAGAAGATACTTGCTATGCAGTCCTTTTTAAAAAAAAATGCTGTTAACAGCTGCTTTCTCAGAGCTTCATGTGAACATGAATCTGGGTCTCACTCTTAATTTTCACAAAACCAACCACAAGCTCATTACAAGGGCAATGCCTAGACATTTTCCTTTTTTTTCGCCCCATGTCATACAATTTTCTTTTCAAATATTACTAATAATCTTACTTATATTTTTAAGAGGACTGCAGGGTTTCTTCTTGCTTTCTAGTTGTAACGTGTTAGTTTAGGAGAAGAATCATCAGCTTAATTTCACAAAAGGAATTCCCTCTCACTGTGCTTTTCTGTCATTTTCCACAGCCATGTCAACAGTTGGTGGCAATTCAGAAGGAGCCCCTTGTGTATTCCCCTTCATCTTCCTTGGAAATAAATATGAATCCTGCACGAGTGCAGGTCGCAATGATGGCAAACTGTGGTGTGCTTCTACCAGCAGCTACGATGATGACCGCAAGTGGGGCTTTTGTCCAGACCAAGGTAACAGAGTTTATCAGAGCAGCACAAGGGTGGCAGCATCCTGACCACACGGTGACATCACACTCGTCGTGATTTCATTCTCGTACTTATTATCACTCCTAGCTGGTTACTGGGCATGTGCCCAGCCAAAAACCTGAGCAAAAATGAAGTTAGTCACAGAGCTCATCTGCCTGAAACATTCAGGTTTTCTAAAATCATAACAATTAAGTATCTTTGCAAAATATAAAAACCAAAAAGCTTACAAAAAAAAAATCAAGGAAAAAATGCTTCTCTCCTCACCAATTTTTCCTTCCAAGGATAAAACCCACATGTACTATAGAATTTCACTAGTACCTAAGAACTATATTCCAATATTGACCAAATTAGGAACAAATGCTAAATATAAACAACAAATACACTCATGACTGATACTGACAAAGATGAAAAATATGTTTAAAAGAGAGAGACAGTACTACCTTTTCGTAACATGAATAAAATTAAATAAAGCAAAAGGCTTTTTACATATTTACAAACAGTGGCCATAGTCAGATTTGTCTTTCAGGAGGAAAATAACTGCCACATTTCAGAGACTGCTTGGGTATAATTGACAAAATGCTGCCCTTGAGAAAAAAATATTTAACCTAACAATAATTGGTACAACCGTGCTGATTCATAATCTGTTCCCAGACTCACAGATATACAGACCTGTTTGCTACTTGCATGCCATTTATTCATGGAAAAAATAAGATTTAAAGTCTGGATTGCAAGTTTAAGTCATCTTGGGTTTTTGTTTGTTTGTTTTTAATTAGTTACACTTCCTTTTTTTCACAGAATTATTAACAAACTGTGGTCACAGTCACATGCATGTGAGACAGTAGCAAACGTCAGCTACAGATGAGGTTTCAGAACATCTCGAATGAAGTGTCATTTCTATATGTACCATATACACCATTGGAAGCTGTAAATGTTAATGATGATGTTTGTTATTGGGATCTTTTTGATGGGAGAATATAATTACAAGACTATGAATAACCTGTGTGGTACACTTCTATTTGGATGCAAGCAGCTAATAGTATCCTCTGTGTTATCCAGGTTACAGTCTCTTCTTGGTTGCTGCTCATGAATTTGGCCATGCTATGGGATTGGAGCACTCCGAAGACCCAGGAGCCCTTATGGCCCCAATCTACACCTACACTAAGAACTTTAGACTTTCTCAGGATGACATTAAAGGGATCCAGGAGCTATATGGTAAAGTCTGCCCCCATCAGCAAAATGCATCAGAAAGGCAGGCAGCACAGGTTGGAATCTGGGACTCAGAACTTGCAGTAAATTACATACTGCACAGTATCACAAATGCCAGAAATATCCTCTGTTCCGTTCCTTGCTTTCTTCATGTTGTTGCCAGGGCTCCTACTTTAGATAACTATAACAACATAAGGATGCAGACTCACTAAATTTAATGAACAAACAGGGGCACCAAATTATCCCCTGATAACTAAACCTTTTGATGAAATCTCTAATGCCTTTACTGGGACAATGAATGCCAAGCTTTTCTCTAACATTAAATAACTCATGGACATTTTGGACTTTTTTTTTTTGGTCTATATCAGACTGAGCTTCCCAGATTGCAGCTTCCTGTAAGAATGAAAGGGCTTTGTGTCTTGTCCCAGCTTGGGAACAGTTCACATGGCCTTCCCACAACAATTCAAGCTGCAACATCACAATAACATTTCCAGACAGTGCACGGAAGTTAATACTTCCATGCAAGTGTATTTGGCAAGCTCCTGAGGATAATAAAGTAGGTTTAAGTATTTTTATGTCAGTACATATTTAAAATTTATTATTTTATCCAGCAATACCCTTGGTGAAATGCATAGGAATTATTACAATTAAAGTTCCCTCTATGTATATGCCTATATATCTTACAGAGGCAAAAGTATACTACAGTCAATTAAGTAGTAAAAGAAAATCTATGCCATTTCTCTTTCTGTGCTTTTCACTTTTCTACTGAGATATTCTCCTAATTGTCTATGACTATTCTAAAGTATTCAACACCTTAAAAATGATAATGAGAATATACCAAAATTATTACCATGACACACCTTTTTTTAAAAAAATTTATTTGATTTTCATTTTTTCCCTATTCTTGGCTGCTTTAATTAATACTGGGAATTAAGACACGAGCAAGGTTACATGAATTTTCTAAGCCTGCATGGCACTTATCTTTGGGTATTGGACTTTTTATTTATTTTAACTCAGTTCCCTCAGTGCACAAGTCAAAACCTGGAACAAAACTATTGTTTGCCTCTTTGTAAGTGCTATAACCCTTTACAGTCTGCTTTCTATACAAAAGTAGTACTAAAATAGCCTTTGTTCTCTTCCATTGTTATTATCTCAAATCAGCTACACTTACTTTGTTTTGTACAGTAAATCAACCTGATGTCTAAGACAAAAAGGCAAATGCCTCATAAGGCAATAGAGGAGCAACCAAATGATAAAACAATTAAAAATACCAACCAATAGCAAAGTGCATGTTCTGAAAAGCACATTTTGATTATTTGATGAGGGCAGAAAGATCATACAACTGGCTTGAAACAGAACTTTGTAATTTCTAAAATATTAGCACTTCTAGAAAGAAATTTGCTTTGTTGTCTCTCTCAGCAGAATTGCAGATAATTCTGAATAGAAGGTCTTTGAAATGCATTTCTCTTTCTTTTCAGAAGGCAGTAAAATAAAAATTGTAACATTAACATTTGAACCCAGTGTAACAACTTCTGAATTTCTTTCAAGTTAAATAGGCAGCTCAACAAGGATAGACACTCACAGTCAGACTTGTGAACGAGGCCACACAGCAGATTTAGGCAGTTCTAGAAGCTAAAGTCTTCTCAGCTGTACTCAACCACCCTTCTGAAAAGATTTTACTTTAAGTTCCTTTCCCCTTCAAGTACTGCCTCCAAACTATTCCCCTTCTATGACTGTTGATAGCTCATGCCCTGTGTTCCCTATGCAGTGCTGTATTTCACTGTCACAGAATCTCTCTGTTCACTGTTACAGAAGTATCACCTGATATTGATCCTGGACCAGGACCAGGCCCACGTCCAACCCTTGGGCCTGTCACTCCAGAGCTCTGCAAGCATGACATTGTATTTGATGGAGTCGCACAGATTAGAGGGGAAATATTTTTCTTCAAAGATAGGTAAGTGAGATAAATAGCTTACCAGTGGGGTCTCAAGTGGAGGAATCTGTCAGACCTATTCATCAAATTCCAGAAATGTTTTATCAGGCATAAAGCACAATTTCTGACCTTTCTTCTGTGTTCTCAGAGAGAGATGGCAAATTCTGTGTTTATGGTTAAATAACATCGCTTTCTTTGCCACAATAGTACACTGATGGCTCGTGGTTGACTTGGTTTCCACCAGGACCCGTAGGTTCTTTTTTACAAATCTGCTTTCCAGCCTGTGGGCCTCCAGTGTGTACTGGTGTTTGGGACTGTTCCTCCCCAGGTGCAGGTCTTGGAACTGGCCTTTGCTGAACTGTGTATTTCCTGTTCCATTTCTCCAAGAGGTCGAGGTCCCCCTGGATGGGGGCGAGATGATAATGCCATAAATTCATTGTTTCTTAGAGCTACTCTCAAACTTTGGGAGTTGAATTTTCAACTTTAGTCATCCTTTTAGGCACTTTTGTGGTGGTTTTTCATTTCAGGTTTCTGCCCTACACTGGGATGACAACTGGGATGGTGATAATTATAACTAAAACCAGAATAAGGAAATGCCAGAAACCTCCAAAAAAAAAGCTTGTTCTCTTATTTTCTGACCAAATTTACAGATTGAAGCACCAAAATTAACGCTGGTGTCTACCCTTCTGGCTTCTACAGAGTCACATGAGGGTTGCTGAAAAGGATGAAGTTTCTGGGAGACGCATCCAAACTTCAAATTGTTATGCAAGCTAGATATGACCCCCAAAATCTCTAGATTTACCCATCCATAATGTTAATCACATAATTAGCAATGGAAGAGATGCATTAGTGAGTCTATTGCCTGCCAAGGAAAGATTCATTCCCCATAAAGTGTTTCCCAATGCATTTCATAGTAAAACCTACAAGGATTGTAATTCAGGAATGGAAATTCCATCACTTTCAGTGGAGTAGAGCTCTGGAAGTACTATACTTTCTGATTGCATTCCATAGAGTTTCCACTCTGGGAGAAAGCTTCAAATCTGATTGCAGGAAAATTTTCAATCTCAGCTTTTTAACAACACCCCTCCAAAAAGCTGTTCTTCCAAACTTTGTGGTAGTAATCTAAAATGCTGCTTCCATCATGGATACACTGTTTTAGCAAATCTTCAGCTTTAGCAAAACTTCCATTATGATGTCCTGGTCCAAAGAGGATCCATTCCTCTCCCATATTCATAAAGAATCATCAGAACTAAAGTGTTCTTCTCAGTTCAGTGCCTTCAAAAGAAAAATCATCTTCTCACAGCAGTAAAAAAAACCTTTCTAGCTCCACAGTACTCAGTGTGTACTGATCACCTTCTGCTCACTTGTGGGCCTTGGGTTTCAGCCAGACCTCCACCTTGCTTCTGCTGTTGTAAACTGGTAATTACACAAGGCCTGATTCAACAAGAGACAACTTAAATCTCTTCCTAAATCAGCAAAGCAGTTCAGTAGTCTGTATAACACCAACAAAACAGAAGCATTCCATATTCAGATAGTGTTGGTCAAAGAACTATGCAAAGACCAAAACAATCTGTTCAAACTGACTCATGCTTTATCTAATATGCAGCAAACCCAGACAACTGTTTAATTGTTTTGCTCTGGAATGGCTTTGCCTGTCAGTCTTGCAGCTTTCCAAATATCAGGCAAGCAGCATTATGATTCACTTTTGTAATTCAAAAACCAAATGTCTGCCACGTGTCGTGTGACTTCTATGAGTCATTAAAATTACCATAGCATCCGTCATATTACACAGGCATAAGGACTAAATAGCAAAAATTAGGTCAGATCAGATTTATTTTTCCATAAAAGCATTTTTCCCTTTCCTCTCAAATCACATCTCCAACCGCAGAAATAAAGGGGAATTACTAGAGGTGCTGTTGGCCATAGAGAACAGCTGAGCCTTTCCACAGGGCACAGAATCCTCCAAGTAACCAGAGTGCCAAAGTACAACATTCACACATGTTTTGGTTCTGAAAGTGAATACAAATTCAAACTTCTGAAGTTTCCCAAGACATTAAAAAAGACCAACTGATTTGGTCCCTTTAAATAACTGCATATACTAACAACAACAGCAATGGCAAATCTTATGTTAAAATATAAGGTAAAATATTTACTGTAACAAAGTATTAAATCTGTCTGTGAATGCAAGATTAAAATTTATCTGAATGAGTTAACACATTAACATGTTCAAATGAACAACACCATGTCCCAGTACAGGTTGGGGGCTGAACTGCTGGAGAGTAGTGTAGGTTAAAGAGACCTGGGGGTCCTGGTAGACAGGAGGATGACCATGAGCCAGCAATGTGCCCTTGTGGCCAAGAAGGCCAATGGCATCCTGGGGTGCATTAGAAAGGGTGTGATTAGTAGGTCAAGAGAGGTTCTCCTCCCCCTCTATTCTGCATTGGTGAGGCCACATCTGGAGTATTGTGTCCAGTTCTGGGCCCCTCAGTTCAAGAAGGACAGGGAACTGCTTGAAAGAGTCCAGCGCAGAGCTACGAAGATGATTAAGGGAGTGGAACATCTCCCTTATGAGGAAAGGCTGAGGGAGCTGGGTCTCTTTAGCTTGGAGAAAAGGAGACTGAGGGGTGACCTCATCAATGTTTACAAATATGTAAGGGGTGAGTGTCAGGGGGACGGAGTTAGGCTTTTCTCGGTGATGACCAGTGATAGGACAAGGGGTAATGGGTGTAAATTGGAGCATAGGAAGTTCAAGGTGAATATCCGAAAAAAATTTTTTACTGTGAGAGTGACAGAGCACTGGAACAGACTGCCCAGGGAGGTTGTGGAGTCTCCCTCACTGGAGACATTCAAAACCCACCTGGATGAGTTCCTGTGTGATGTACTCTAGGTGACCCTGCTCTGGCAGGGGGGTTGGACTAGATGATCTCTCGAGGTCCCTTCCAGCCCCTAAGATTCTATGATTCTATGATTCTATGAAATTGAAACAAGAAAGCCGAATAACCAATTTCACCATTTTCTCAATAAGATGAGTAGAAATAAAAATCCCCCCTACCTGATTGAGAAACAAAAGAAAATTCAGCTTTGACATAGTTTTCCTTTCCACAAGAAAATCTCATTCTTTCAAAAAGTCCCTTTAAATTTTTGATTTATTAAAAACCTGGTGTTTAAGGCTGTGCTGGCTCTGTGAAGTTTGGAATTCATGCAATCAAACTTCTGTTGATAAAAATGTAGCAATTTATGAAGTTATCTTAGGACCACCCCCCCCTAGGTTGTGAGCAAAACCAAAATTCAGTTTCAGATCCCTGGTTTCTCAGAAGAATAATTATTCTAGATAGGAACAGGTAATGACTATTCTCTGCAAAAAAGATTCCAGCAGCAACTTGAGCTTCAGCAAACATAACAATGATAAAAGCTGTTTGACCTGAAGATTTAATAGTCAGAGCCTGAGCAAGAGTTGTTCCACGAGCTTGCTGACTTCTCATTTTATGACCACGGCAAAACTTTTGTTCTGTAGGAAAAGAAGCTGTTCATTCCATGGAGGAGGAAATCACAGTGCCATTTTTAGTACCAAAAGCCCTCAGCACAAAGCTCTGCCATTTAAAGATAATTACAGCTTTTTAAATCTTAAATCAAATTATGATCCTACTTATACATAAAATAGCCAATAAATTACCCTTTGCATTTCTCTAATGAACGTTTTTAGTGCTAGCAGTTTCTTTTACAGCCAAGCTCACTTCCAAGCAGTTTGATATACTGTTATTAAATCTGAACTTTTAGTCACTACAATAGTAATTTTAAGAGCAATTCAGAGAATACAATTCTCTGCTTTTGTCAAGCACTCATCCATCTGCCCCGCACACAACAGCAGGAGAACTCTAACAGTTTAAATGCCTTGTAAATAAACGTATTTGTATACTCAAAGCACAGAATACATTTCATCCTGGAATAAAAAGCAACAGGAACTCCAAAGCAATCAGTGCAAGCAATGTCACCTGCAGTCCAGCATGCATCTTATTGTGCAACTCCTTAAGCACCATGATTCTAAATGAATTATTTGGCTTTTCTGTCACTGTAGGAAAATATTTATAAGTGTGTGTTGCTGCAGCCTTCTGTGTGCGCATGTGTGTACATGCATGCCTGTTGTGGCCTTTGCCAGAAGTGATGAGAAACAGATGTGTGGGTGAATTGGTTCATTGTAAATCTTGTACATTTTTCTGTTCTGCACAGATTCATGTGGAGGACTGTAAACCCCCGAGGAAAACCCACAGGTCCTCTTCTTGTTGCTACATTCTGGCCTGATCTGCCAGAGAAAATCGATGCTGTCTATGAGGCCCCTCAGGATGAGAAGGCTGTATTTTTTTCAGGTATTGTTTTTAAGTTAAAAAACGTAAGTAGCCATTTGCAAAACTTGCATTCAAGTTAAGTTTCCTCTTAAGTTGCAATACGACCAGAGAGCATAGCCAGCAGGTATGGGTGACAGGTCTCAAACATCCCATGCTGAGGATTTTAGAACAAAGGCTGGATCTGGAAGACTTTAAACACCATTCAGCCTCTAACAAGGGGGAGCTATAGGCACCTAGAAAGATACATTCAACAATAAGCAAGATCAAGGGAGTGATTAATTTATAACAAAAAGCAGCAAGAGTGGGAGCTCTGTTTCATTCCTCACTGATCTATTCTTCTTCTGCTTCCTCTCATCTTAAGCTATTGTCTCTGTACATGCTGCTTGAGAAGATTAGACCTTTTTTCCTCCCATGCCTTTCCTTGTCTCCCCCTCTTTTGCCAAAGACTAACTTCCACTGTGGTTTCCAAGCATCTGCCTTGGTTGCTCACCAACCAGAAGACACAGGCAGCCGTGCTGGCTGCCTCCAGGGGAGAGAAGAGGAAGCACCACTCTGTCTGTCCTCAGCCACTCATATGGCTCAGATGTACTGGCCAAATTAGCTATTTTCAAACATGAAAAACTGAGCCAGCAAAAACTGGGCTCCAGCATCTACTAAAAACATGACTAAATAATGTAAAAACCATATGGCTGATGTTGCTGTACATTTTCTGTACGAGAGGGGAAAAAAGTAATGATAATCAATTCCATGTCTCAAAGGCTATTTGCTTTTGTTTATACGGAGGGGGGAAAAATAGCTTAAAAAAACCACTTTCTGGCAAGTAAAAACAATTTACATATTACATATACTATATATAATAAAGAAATGTCCTTTCATGAATGAATTTTTCTGTGGCTTTCAGTAAATCCAGTAAGGGTATTTACTAAGTCAATTATAATTCCACATAAAGAATGCAGAATACTAGTACATCTTCCATAAGTACATATTTAGAAAATGTTTTATGAGAAGGGCAATAGAAGCAGGAGCTCTGGGCAAAAACTTCCTGTTAATCACTCAATAAAGACACTCCGCACATACACAAAAAAAAGGCCTATGCTTGGTCTCAGACGATCTTCATTATACAAAAAAATTACCAATATTAACTATTTAACACAACCTAAATTATACTAAGACAGTTTCTGCCTCACAGATGAGACAGCTAAGAAGGGAGGAAGCAAGAGCATGCTCAGCTGATGTCTTTTGCTGAGAGGTAAGCAACACTTAAGAAGCAAAAGCAGAAACTGTAATAACAAGTACACCTGCACTCTAGTGCTTCACAGATGGTAAAGGACTAGAAAGACTACTAGTACAGCTAGTGCAATAAAAAGTCACATAATAGAGCATAAAGGAAGAAATTCTCCTCTGTATCTGATTAATAAACAGTGTTTGTTTGCTTTGTTTTCTCCCCTGCTTAGGAAATGAGTACTGGGTTTATTCAGCCAGTAACTTGGAAAGGGGCTATCCAAAGAAACTCACCAACCTGGGACTACCCCCTGATGTGCAACGTGTTGATGCAGCCTTTAACTGGGACAGAAACAGGAAGACATACATTTTTGCTGGAGACAGATACTGGAAGTAAGAAGCATTGAAGTGGTAGCAGTACACTGTTGGCCAAACTGTGTCTCTAGCGAGGAATGTACACTGAGGTCCAGAAGACAGGAACCAAGCACAGGGGTTCCATTCCTTGCGAATACAAAGTTCACACTGACAGGAGTGGTGAGGGAGGATGCTGAACCAAGGAGCATAACTGGGAAAGTACTTTAGTGCAGGGTAAAACAGCTTGTAAGGGAAGAGGGTATCTGAGAGTCTCTCAGGCTGCTCTTTGCTAACAACCCATCCCTCAGCCTCTGTGTAACAGCAGCTGCCCCACGTCAGTCTCAGGCTGCTGAGAGAGGCAAACTGTCCTGGCTGTCACAGCTCACAACTGCTAGGACAAAACTCTGAAAGGAATCCTTTAAAATGGGCTGATGTCCAGTCACTTGAAACCAAAGACTGACCAGATTGCCTTTGAAATTCTTTCACTAAGCCATCATGTTTGGAAGAGCTGGATGTAGAAGAAACAGTAATGTGATCAGCAAAGTGTGCTTGGTGAGACTGCGATTCCTTTCAGCAGGTGATGGGCTCATCACTAACACATTTGGTCTACTAAGAGAGTTGGCACTCGGGAGAGCTGAACAAACCACAGGAAGCATATCCGTTAGTACTTTGGGAAAAAATTAACAGCTTCAACTCATTGTGACAGTTTCTACAATACTTTTCATGTTTCCAGTACATGCTCAGAGAAGCTTTTGTTGCAAAGAGCACCACAAATGTGGTATTCTGCAAATGCAGGTCACTCTGTGTTGGCACTAATGTTCCTGTTTGAAAGACTGTTATGAGAAGCAAAATATGATGCAACATAAGTAATAAAACTCAGGTACTCTGCTATCAAGCTCTGGCCAGGAAAGGTGTTGGACTCTTAGATTAGGAAGGAATGTCCTTAAAATGTCTGAAGGCTATTACTGTGGTAGATATACATTACACTTGATGAAGAGCCTACTAATTGTATTGAACAAAATTTCCTTATAATAACTGGCAGGAAGACCTGGCACAAAAGATCACCCTAAAAAGTAGAGGCACTTTGGTGCTTTGAGGAACTTTGTGAGTTATCTCCTTGCTGCCTATCAGAACAGCATGAGAACAAAACTGCTTTCACCATCAGAGGTCTCTTCCAGGAACAGGACTTTACCAGGAATGCAGACATTACACAACTGGCTGAAAGTAAAACTATTCATTAACTGACAATTTAGAGGAAAGTTAAACATCAGAAACACCCACCAGAAATCTAAAAGATTCTCCAAGATTTAAGAGCTCTGAGAGATGCTCTATATAAAATATCAAAGGAGGTGCCAATATAATTGAGTAAATTTTATATGAACATTAATTTAATGTTATGATCAAACTGGATGAGTGTCTTTCTTATCTCCTAATGGCTGTGAATTCCTGTAAGTAAATAAAATACCCTTTCACAACTGCCACATGATCATAACTTTCAATTACTTTGAGGACAGCACTCCATTGTCTAAAGGAGAAAAAAAAGGAACTTAAAAGCTAGAGAATACTATTCACTTTTTAATGTTGCATTGTAGAGATAATCTTAAACAATTGCAAGTAGTTCTAATACAGCCATTGACAATACTTTGAATTCCTAACAAAACCTACAGACTGTAAGTTAGCTAAACTGCTGGTCTACCAACTGTTGTTTTGATTAACTGTACTCCAGGGCCTCCAAGCAATCCATCAATCTAATCACAGACAATATTTCTATCAAAGTACCTCATCAACTGCAGTCACTGCAGAATGCATAATTTATTGTTAAGAAATCAAAGTAAGCTTAAGTTATTTCTATCTGTGTAAAGAGGAGAGCAAACCCGTTGACAAATATTTCAAAAAAAAAAAAAAGTCTGTTTCACACAGGCTATGACTCTTAAGTATGTGACTGTATTATTTTATACAAAGACTCTGCCACATGGAATCAAAATAGTTACATACTTTAGTCCTTCCTGTGCCATTATCACACTTACTTTAAATGGATTTTTTGGAAGCCTTCTCCTCTCCCTCCTTCCAGCCCCATGCTATTTTGGTATAACAAGATTGCTAAGCAAAGCAAAGCTTTGTGAGAGAGAGAAAGAGAAGCTGGCTCAGACTCCACAGCTGAAACTTTCAAGCTACCCAGCAAAGAACTAGATTTTCTTTAAATATCCAAGGAAAACAATAGTAAGTAATTTAAATTAATAAATTATATTTTTTTTTACCAAGCTGCTGCTCATTTGTGCTGGTATAACTGTGGATATAATCCAAGTAGTTCCACAAAAAAAAATGGGAGAAACTTAACCCAAGATACATACAGATATGGATAAACAGAAATCAAGAACATAAATGCTTCCTTCCAGTACTAGTCAAAGATGACCTCTCTGAAGTCTGCTGCTCCTGATGAGGTGCTGTTAGGATGACTGAAGCCTCACAAGGCACTGGAAGCCTGGTTTAAACTATATTCCATGTCACTGTTCCTCAGGACATCTCTACTCCTCCTGCTCAGCCCTGACTCCCACCTAGGAATCAGAAAAATGGGGAAACCAGGCCAATCTTGCTCCTTCTGTCTTCACTCTCAAGGACCTTGTACATTCCCTGGGACATTCATTTTCTATATATGGAAAAGGAGATCCTGAATCACTTGTTTGTGAGACTGTAAAACTGGCTTTGCACAAATCTGTCTTTGCATATGACAGTGGAGAGCCCAGAGAGTAAATGAGACAAATGATCATCTGCAGATGTGGATACAGACAGAACCACTCCCTTCTGAAGGACAATGCAAACTAGATCCAACTGCCATGGAATTAGGTCAATTTACATCCACTGAGTTTTCCCTCCTCAAAGCACAGAGTGTGAAAGCCATTGCAGCTTTGGGTTCTTCTCCCCCAAAGAAAACTTTTTTTTTTTTTTTAAACTTGACATTTACTGTGTTTACTTGCTGGAAAAATCTGATTTCTACTGGAGTTCGTTGCCTTGGTGTCCCAGCACTTCAATAATAAAATCAGTCTGGAGATGGAATAGGTGTTACTTATAAAAAACTGGGCTTCATCCTGAGCCTTAAAGATACTTGCAGTGGGGAATAAAACTTGATTGTCACTGCTGATCATCACTGAGATGTTGTGTGAAAACACTACAGGGTTTTAAAGAAACTTTAGGGAAAGTAATTAGTAATTTAATACCAATCCATTGGTTACATAGGCTACAAGGATATTTGAAAGTAAGATTTCAAAGATACAGCCATTTCCCATGAAAATCTGCTATCTTCAGATGTTGGCTGCCACCTCAAAGTTATCTTCCCTAGAATTATGTTTGCAATTTTAAGGTACATTTCTGAAAAGGGTTTTGCTTAGTAAGTGTATTCTTAATTCAGCACAAATTGCATTTTCAAAAGGAAAGATGCAAATCCCATTTAAAGGAGTTGGAAAGAATTATGATGACATAGAAACAATGCTACAAATTTCAGTTATTATACTTGTTTGTTTTATCTTGTCACATTAGCTGAGGAATTCCCTGAAAAATTACCTTAAATTTTAAGATTAAATACAGATTTGTAATGCAGGGATATAATTTTCTTCAGGTACAATGAAGAAAAGAAGAAAATGGAGCTTGCATCCCCTAAATTCATTGCTGACTCTTGGAATGGAGTTCCAGATAACCTCGATGCTGTCCTGGGTCTTGGTGACAGTGGTAAGCTGTAATTCTGCTCTAAGTCACTAACAACCTCTCTCATGTCTCTGCTGTGAAAATTATTGCAGGCTTTAATTTCTTGAGGTTCATAAGAAAGAGCCAAATTGAGCCAAGTTTCCATCCTGCTTTGCAAAATACTGGTTCAAGCAAACTTTTTTTGTCTCTTTATTTTGCCATCAATAATCAGTGGATTTACCTTACAAATCACAGCTGAAACTTTTTAAAATTAAGCATTTAAGGAATACAATCTCTCCTGAATATTTTTATCCAAGAAAATAATTATAGTAGCTATGCTAGTTTTCCTTCTCTCAAAGCTCATTTAATTTTAATCTGCTACTACTCCATATCACTTACTTCCTTTATGCTGAACACTATTCAAAGCTTAACAAGGCAAGAAACAGCTTTTATCAGCATCTTTCCCCTTCCTCTCCTTGCTTTTTTCCTTTTAAAAAAGGCTATATACTGTCTTATTTAAGTCTTGAAGCATCTTATTGTTTTCCACTGTATGTTGTACAGATCTAGAAACCTGCTGTACACGTCAGACAGAACATAGAGAAAAACACTCCATGATGCAATCACTTTTATGTCAAGATGTCCCTGAGGCTCAGATTTGGGTTGATGTTGGTTTTCCACTTTGGGCATGGGGAAAAATTAGCTCTGTAGAAAACTGTCTTTCTAGTGTAGTTTGAGATAGAGACTGAAGCAACTCCTGCCATACAAAGCCTGATGTCAGGTTGTCCTAACACCCTAAGGCCGGGACAGTCCTTATGGCTTGGAATTTTCCCAACTTCTTCCCAGCTCCATAGGCTCCTTAGTGCCAGCATGCACACTCAGCACCATTTCAGCATGATCCTGCACAGCCAGAACTTAAGTATGATAATTTCCTTGATCACAGGCATAAATAGGTTATATTTTGCCCCCTTTTTTTAACCTCCTAGCAACTGCTACTTAGAGCCTGGCCTGTGTTTTTAAGTGGCCTCATATTTTGCACAGATATGCATAAATGTCTGGAAGAACTTCTGGTATCACATGAGTCTTGACTCAATTACATGTTCAACATCTATTTTGCCAGCAAACATTTCTTCCCAGAAAATTCTGGCTCAGAAAAATATAACCTGACTTCACACTCCATGTAGCAAAACCTCTCTTCTCCAGGATGGGAATTTTTATGTATTTTTTTTAAATCCATCTTTTTTATTGTGTACAAATATTTAAGGGGAAAAAAAAATAAATCTTCCAGTTCATTAAGCTTCATGAAATCAAACAAGACAAAAAAACTTTCATCAGGAATGACATGCTCCATAATATGATTATGCTGTCTTATTTACTTTCACAGGGTACACCTACTTTTTCAAAGATCAGTACTATCTACAAATGGAAGACAAGAGTTTGAAGATTGTTAAAATTGGCAAGATAAATTCTGATTGGTTGGGTTGCTGAACTGTATGAGATACTAATAACCAAATATTTACTTTTTTGTTATATGCCTTATCTGTAATTAGAAATAGATCTGAATGCTAATTACTGGACCAGTCTGGTACTGGCACCAAAACATGAAGTACCAGTACTGTACACATCAGATAATTTAAGAGTTTGCCTCCTCAGCATACAAAAGATGTTTACATCTATATTCTGGTACAATTTGTCAGCTTCATGCTAGTCATAGTAACGCTAGTAACAGAACATCCATAATTCTTTATTCTCCTGGTGCTTAAACAAAGCATTGGACCTTGCCCCTGTGTTATACACATCCCAAATAGGCTCAAATGAGATGTACCAGCAGTGCACTTTGACTTTTTTTTTTTTTTTAATACAACTCTTATAAATAGATGGTTTATCGATGTTTTTCCACCCATTGCGAGTTTGATCATTACTTCCATTTATTTACATAATAATACAGAAAGACTGTCAAAGGCACAGGTTGCCTCAGGATTTGATTTGTGTTGATGCATGATGGAATCATGGCAAGAAACTGTGTTAAAGTATTGTTTTAAAGTACTTTTATTTTAATACCTTAGTTAAATTTAGCAATTTGCTTCATGCACTTTGTTACTACTATATAACTTGTTTATATTGATGGACTCAGATTTTTGCAGTCAATGTGTTATACATAAAAGCCAAGTATTATTGTTCAACTTGTTTAATTTTTCTGTTCTTTATAATATTGGGGGTTTGGTTAGATTTTTTGCTTATGCCTTGGGCAACAGAAAATGTTCTTCTCACAATCTGAAGGAATGTTTCTGATGAAAAAAAACATAAAACAGAAAAAAATGTCCCACACATGAAGTGCCAATAATACAAATAAAATAAATTACACTGTCAACACTTCTGACGGCCAGGCTTCTGTCATTTGAAATTAGAAATTCAGAGGTATAGTAACCCAGACAGAAAAAGTCAGCATAGTCACAGTGGTATATGCATCCTATAGGGACACTAAGATTCAGAAACAGTGACATAAAATCTTATCCCTGCCCATGAAATCAGACACCATCTAGCCAAGGGTCTTACTCAGCTTCAGGAGCACAAAACATTTTGTGAGACTGCAGAGGGCACCATGCAAGTGGTCAACCCAGGCCCTTCTGAACACATAGCTCACACTGGGCCCATGATTCATAGAACTGGCTAGTAGCCAACTAATACCTGAACCAAAGATCACTTGGTTTCTTCCCATGTCCTCTACAACTTAATGTTTACTTTCATTGTTTTACTGTTCTAAGCAGAGTTTTGTGAGTATGGTATTATGAAAAGATACCACTTCTGAAGTGGCTGCATTTGTCAAATCATCTTTCTTTCCATTGCACACTATCTAGATACAATCCCACTTTGGGAAGCTTTTGATTACTACTGACAATTTTCACCTGGATGAACCAGCACTATATTCACCTATGCCAACAGACAAGATGGCTATCGCCTTCTGGGCATCCTCTAACACAGCATCTCTTCAAAAATCATTAATCTCCTTCTCAATTAGCCCTGCACCAGAATCAACAAAGTAAGGCACACAACAAAGTAGCTGTAATTGCAAAATGTTTGTGTTCCAGTTCACAGACACCAGGTGACCTTATCAGGATTGCAGAACCTAATGAGTTATTTCAGGGATTGTTCTGTCCTGGCCATAAACATCTTCCTACTTTAATGTTGAAAATATTCTGAGGCTTTAATGACCACCATTTTGAGGGCTGAAGTCCATCTAACTCTCTTTCCTGTTTGACTTTGGACTTGCCTCAGCACGATGGACTTTTCTGGTGATTCCTGGACTCTTGGCTGAACCAGATTATCCTCCCCAGGTCTGCTCTTTTCATCTTTCTCAAGCACTGTCACACTGTGTCCTTGCCAGTAAGGCCACTGCCCTTGCCTTTCCTGCCCTCAGCATGTTTCTCCCAAGACATTTTCAGAATAGAATTAAGATTTTTACCTCCCTTCTCTGCAGAGGAAGAAACAAAAGCCAAAAGCATGTGTGTTTATCTCAAAGCCATGTAAACCCAGCAAAAAACTCTAGCAAACCCTTTCCTAACTTGTTCTTCTAAATTTTTATTGAAGTCAGACTCACTTAGGACTTTTTGTTGTCAGGGTAGAGTTGCACACGTACAGCACGGGGGGCTTGTTACAACACGGATGGAGATGAGACACTCCTGCTCCTCAAGCTGAAGGAAATTTTATGTCAGTTATGAGCAGAGCAGCCTGCACGCACCCAGCAAGGCAGTTCCAATCCAATGGAGTAAAGGGCAGTGGTTTAGTAACAGCTCTGTTACAATACATAAGGGCAGCCAAGGCTATCATAAAATCCCACAGTTTAAATTCTTAACAGACATAGCAGCCTGAACTGTGAATCATGCTTAACAGTTTGTGTCTCACTAACATTGTGTTTGTTAAAAATACATTTTCTTCCTGCTATTTTGTCATGATTTTACAAAGCACCAGTTACCCATAAATTTAAGCAACTGACTGTAACTGTGTTGTTCATTAAATAAGGGGGAAGTAGGTCCTTTGGGCTCATTTTGGACAAATTATTTCTATTTACAAACCTAGACATCCGTGTTTTGAGCAGCAAAGACTAAGTGAATGAACACTTGTCTGCTTTTGGAAGAGATGAAGCCAACAAATGAGCAGGCACTGGGCTCTGTAGGATCACTGAAAATGCAGAGATTTATACCTACGAGGGGAAACAGTCTGTTCCACACTCGTTATGTAAAACACTCCTAAGTACTAAGGTATTTCAACAGAGGGAACTGCAGTAAGGACAAAAATATAAAAACAGAAAAAATCCCCGAAAACCACAACAAAACCAACAACTCTGATAATCTATTAGAGAAATAACAGCCAGGAACTGGAGGCATCTCAAAAGCTGCCAGCAAAGTTCCTGCATAGCAAGCCTGTCAAAGTCACATGCTGGTCCTTGAAATACATTTCTTTCTGCCATTGCCTTTTAAAAGTGAGAGCAAAACGGCATCTTAGGATAAACTGTCAAGCTCTGAGATTTACACTTGCACACAAACAGCCATGATTTCACACACAACTAGTCAGGAAGTCGAGTGCATGGCTCCTCTCTACCCCAACTGCAATAGCAAGTATGTACCTGCAAAAATAAATGGGCTCAAGTGTATGATATTCAGTATAAATAAGACAATTCAATAACATTCATTCTCATAATTATATTCACAAGTTTTTTTAATAAGATCTCCAATTAGTCTTTTATTAATTGAGACAAGTATCAAAACCCCCTGTTATTATCTCAGGACTCTAATGAAGATATGACATGAACCATTGCCTAGAAAATAACAAAATTTGAAAAAACGCTTACTCCATTAGTGTGCCTGGATTCTAATTGACCTTAATCTGCTTAGGACATTGCATCAGTTTTTCCCTGCTCCACAAAATATACCACACACTGAGCAAAGCACATTACAGTGAGATAAAAATACACATATTCTTGTAAAAGCACAGGTGTTCTTCATTGGTAGCACTAGTGGTAACAGTCAAGAATGTCAAAATAATCAGTACTTTATTTGGTTTTATTGCTCAAACAACAAATAATTTCTTCATAGTGCTATAGCTGACCAAGTGACCATTCAGTGATCATAGCAGCTTCCACCAATACCACTAGGTTGGTCAGCCTAACTAATGCCAGGAGGCCTGTACACACACTGCCTGCCAATGTAACTGCTGTATCATTCTTTCACCTCTGTTTGCAAATCTCCAAACTCCTAGCATACTGCTAAAGCTCAGCTTCAGCCAGCCTCACCACGTGCCTGCTCAGACTCTACCAGACAACCAACAAGGCACTTTGAAAAAGGGAGATAGGAATAAAACACCTCATGTTGCTATAGATCTGCATTTCCCTTGCTAACCCTGCTGCAGACTCTGCATGAGGAACCACAGGGTGACAAAACAGGAAAGTGTTGAGATTTCAGCTGTTACTGTCCAGTGCTTTCCCCAGGGAGTTCTCAGAACTAGTCCTGAGTGACTAACTCCCTTTGCTTTCAAGACTTTACTAGCATTGTGAAAATTGTTTTAATTTACATCACCCTGCAGCTCAGCAGTCTGTCCCTGGAGTTATATGGAGGTGGATTCCCTTTCCTAAAGAACAGGAATTTACAATATTACGCTATCCAAGTGGGCTTGTTTTTTGGGTCTCTGATCCCTGCAGCTGGATGCCAGACAATGATGAATACTCAGCGTCTCTACTGCACAAAATGGCTAATCACCAGCCAAAAAATTAGGAAATTCAACTGCACATCTCCATCCAGTGTCACATCAGTTAGTTAAACCCTGGAAACACTGTTACTTCTGTGGTTGTACCTGTAATAGACAAATCTGGCCACTGTCTCTCTCCATTGCTCTCCTTTTCAAGTCCCTTAATTTGACTTAGGCAGTAGAGCTCACTGCTACAGGAGCAGCTGTATTAGGCAAACCAAGATGAAGCAATTTACCAGGAGGCAAGTCTTGCATGCAGAAGGAAGACAAT
>NW_009953205.1:145555-165061 GCF_000747805.2 Chaetura pelagica | reverse complement strand
TACTCCTCTAAAGAAAGAGTGATTTCTCACTATTTGAAGACTCGGGAAGGCTCATTTAATTCTTGCATTTTCATGCTTTCTTTTCCCATTAAGAATCGTTCTTTTCAAGGCCACAGTCAATTCTCTTGTTCAAGAACTCAAAATTCTAGAGTAGGAAGAGTTTTTCTGTTGTTTCCCATGTGGTCAAAGAGGCTTCTATTTATGTTCTTTTAAAATCCTCATTTGTAGGACTGGTAGGACTCTCTTTGTGAATAATCCTTTTCATCCACTCTTCTATTTAGACGCCTTGCTGTGTAGTACTGCATAGCACTGCCTCAGGGTCTCTCTCTTGTGTTTCACTGGTTATGTGTGTACAATTACAGCTTGATTCTATGCTCAAATAGGTAAATTCCAGTTCCTCTCACTTGCAGGCTGCATTTTTGAAACTAGGAACACCCTGAAGCTTCTAACACAAAAGGCCTTCCTAACAGATCTTCAGCTTACAGGTTTTACTTTGGCTTTTGCTTCAAGCAAGTCCTTTGAGGAAACGTGTAATGTATGAAAGCACTTGTGGCCTTTAGACTTCGTTTTGGTTTCACTGCACTTTTATCACCTCTTTATGCTTTTGTTTTTTTCAGCTTTGTTTCTAACATAAATAACTAGGTACTGGGACCGAAAAACTAAATATGCAGGGAGAGTTACCTGTAAATTACCTGTAAATTATTATTTCAAAGCCACCCTAGGAAAAACCATGTCACTTTCAGGTGGTTTTGTCTATAGACACTCTTTATTTTTGCATAGAAATTCTGCACTAAGGACAGAAAAAGTGGGAAATACCAGATGGCAGAAGTTGCAAGCAGAGTCTGTGCTTAACTTGCTATATTATTTTTTAGTGAAAATATGAGCTTAAATAGAGCTTTTCCACTTAAATCTCAGCACCTCTTGGCTGTTACTAAATCTTATACGCAGCCCTTTATTATCTACTTTTTATTCTGAATTCAGAATAATGGAGTTTAATATATAAATACTTTGTTATCTAAGTGCAAAGATCTCTCAAAGCCATAAAATAATCCAGACTGCCAACTCCATATTCCTTTCTCAGCACATCAGAGCCCCGCAGGAGAACCGCCTTCCCACATTTCTTAATCAAAATTTTATGAGAGGCCCTTCTTGGGTTTCACACTCATTGTAGGAATACAGTTCAGTTTTTCAAAACTAAAAAAAATCAACCAAAATGGACCCATGGGAAATACACTTTTTTCAGGTGTATGCCACGATTAGCAAACTATTCAGAATTCCTATTCCATTTTCTCATTGAGGAGATGCATGAGTAAAATTAACTGCAGCAGGCAAAGAAGTGGCTCCTAGAAATAGAGACACTGTTTTAATACCTGTATCTTCATAGAAGACATAGCTCCCTTGGTTGGCAATCCTAAATTATTTAAAACCATGTTTAAATAACTGAGTATGACCTGAGTAACTGAGGCATGAGCTGAGCTGCTGTAGACACCTCGTGGCACACAGAAAATGCCAAAGGAGCACGTGCAGACATTACAGTGAAATTAATATAACTAAAGTTCATGACACTCATGCAGTCCTACTTTCTCTGAAGTTTGAAAATAGACTGCAACTCCACTAGATCCCTATGTACAATCCCAAAGGAAGCACCTTATGCAAAGTGCATTTATGAAATGAGGATGTAAACTAGGAGTGATCCTGAAGTTCGAGGAGATAAAAGCCTCTGCAGTGCCAACAAGTGGCTTTATATTTGATGGGTTTAAAGCAAACCGAGGGAGAGTTACTGCAGTTGACACAGCATTGCTTCTAGTTTGATTTTGTTTCCGGAGTCAGCAAACAGGCTGTCATACACACACATTTGAAAAGAAAAAGCTCTTCTGAAATGCTTCACTTCAGGTAAGGCTTTCAGATTAACCGGAGTATTGAGCTCAGTAACCAGACAAACAATGCCACTTGCAGGCTAAAAGGAATCACTGCACCAGCCCCCATGGAGCGCTCCTTTAGTGACACCTAATGAAAAGCGCCTTCATCAAACCCAAACCCACTGCCCCCCTTCAGTAAATTCATGGCCCCAGAGCAAGCCTGTGTACCAAAAAGCAGCACAGAAAATAGCTGTATACCTCAGCTCTCTATGCAGAGTAAGAGACTGCCAAGCAGGAGGCTTGCAGGATTTTGTTGTCTTTCAGTCAGTTATTTTGGGGTAATACCAAGCTTTTCAGAAAGATTAAAGGGTATTTAAACATCAAAAGGAAAGCATATTTTGTTTGGAATAAGTGTGAAATGCATTTACAAAGGCATTTCTTTAAAGAGATGGAGAACTGTTGTACCATCTTCCACAACTCTATACATGATAAATACTCTGCTATATACTCTCCCTATAGGGGAAGCTTTATACCTTAAGTTTGCCTGTCTCTCCCTCCTCCATGGTCCTCAGGCTCTGCATTTTAGCGACTATCCCTGCAAGCCAAAGGAGGAAAGTCATCCAAAGCCGCACAGCCTTGGGCCAGGAGAGGGTGGGGAGTGATTGAGACGGGTTCAAGGCATTTCCTCATTGTAGGAGGTAAGTCCCCCACAGCAATTCCTGCCAGCCTGAAGAGCAAAGATCGTCTTTATAGCAGCACAGTGTGCTGCCAGTAAACCTCTTCTCTGGCCTGCATCTCAGCAGTATCTCAGCCATGCACTAGTTATATTCCAACCCATTATCTGTTTGTTGTTGGGTTTTTTTTCAGACATGCACAATGTTATTTTTTTTTTTCTTTAAACTGATACCAGCTGAATATAATTTTTACTGATCACCTTATTGCAACTCTCTAGTATAATTCAACACATTAAACTGTTTATTTCACTCTACAATTCCCTTTGAAAAGTCATTATTTAGAGATTTTGGCATGGGACTAGCATGCCAACTTCTCAGCTTGGAGAATGGGAATTTAGGCAGGCCTGGCCTGGCCTCTATGAATAAAAGGTATGGCACAACTATGGCATCACAATGTAAATACAGACTGAAATATCTTTGTGTGTTTGAGAATAGATACAGAGAGAAGTCCTGTTAATTAGGAGCAACGATTGCTGCACACTCACACCCTTAACATCTCTGGAGAAACAACAGACGAGGAAGGGCAGTGCAATCTAGTCTGGGATTAACAATGAAAGTACATTATTGGCTGCTAGCCAATAATTTCATAGGAATTATGAAAGGTATAGAGGCCCTAAATGAGGATGACCATACAAAAAGAGCAAGGGAAGTGGTGAAGTACATGGATGTCTGAGATAAGCAGCCATATGGTTAATCTCCACAGAGATTATGGCTCTGTTTCACCCTTGAGAAGCCAGCACTGGTCACATCTCCATGCGATCCCACCCTGTACATAATTCACCACTTGCTGTCAGATCCTGAGGGGTAGCAACATAAAGCTGCACTTTGAGTCCAAAAAATTATTCTTCTAGACCAAACAGCTTTCACAGCCATTGCTGCACTCAGGCAGATACCAAATACTTGAACATCACACAAATATTAACAAAGTATTGACTGTATAAAATAAATATTCAAGCATTTCAAAAATGTAAGATGAACTACCTTGTCACTAGAAGGGCAAAGCTGAGGTCTTCCTTTGGCTATTATTTGTGGTTGTGGGGTGTGTGTGTCACCAGAAGAGGAATAATCAGAGACAAGGCAACAGATAAATTATTACTATAAACAGAACTACTGGATTCCATTCCAGCATTTGGGCATGTTTCACACAACTACAGAGAGTTATCAGGATATAAAATCAATTCAAAACATAGACCATGCTCCTGGCAGGCTCTTTACTGCAGCAGATGTTTGTCAATAAACAGAAATTTAACTGTGCTTTGATGGCATTTTGTTATCTGGAGATGAAGAATACCACTAAATACTTCACATTTATATAGATTAATCTTTCCTCCGTTACTGTCTGACATCCGTCATGATCTAATCTATATTGGCAAGACCTCTCCATTTCCCTGATAGGATGGGTGCACATTATGAACACAAAAAGATTTTATCTGTATCACAGTACTGGTGGCTATTTTCAAACATATTTTTAGTTTATCAAAATGCAGGATTCTCTTGTTCATTGACCTAGAATTAAACAAAACAGCTCTGCATTATGAATGGAAGAGGAATGTTTGTTTGTCTCTCCCTTCCTATGTGCATAGAATGTTAAAATAACTCTGTCCTCCTGCTAATTTCAGGCAAGGAAGTGTTAAAGTGAAGGCTCCCTCTGGCCTCCCCCAAAGTGCTTTAGAACATTTCAACATAAATGTGTACATAATATTCTGATAGTGCTCAGTATTGCTTGAGCAGCTTTTACTCTTGAAGAAACATTGTGATAATTCAGCCTGATCACCTTGAATGTCCCCTCAAATTTCAGCCACAAATTACTACATCTGTCACAGTCACTTTTAGATAGGAAGCAACCCTTGATTCAAAGGCTATAAACAATGGAAAACTTACCACATCCAATGGCTGTCTTTTTGAGTAGTTCCGTTTCCAAAATGCCATGAATGACAATTTATTTTTCATGCAACATGAAGGATATGAGGAAACCACAGGATATGACTGAGTTCCAGGTCATGCTGTTTACGAACTCTGTGCAAACACACAAACCCTGGTAGCTGTGCATCTATCCAGAGCCCTGTGTCAGACCTCCAGAGGCCAAGAAGCACACTCTTCATATATGTGCACAAGAGTTTCATATCCAATATAAAATATGCTTTCAACAAATTTGTCCACAATACTCTTTATCCTTCATGATAATTGACTCCAGATGTGTTTCTTAAAAAGTGCTCCTGGTTTGTCCACGGATGGCAACTCTGTTTTATAGTATTCACTAACTCAGGCTAACCCTGGCACCCTAAGCAAAAGCTACAACTACTTGGTCAAACTAGAACCAAAGCATTTAACAAGGTTAACTTCACTTTTTTACAAGTTAAAATAAATAAAATAGCACAACTATTAACATTGAATTTAAAAAAAAAAAAAAAGAATGTGTTTCCACCATATTACTACATCGATCTTTTCAGGCAGACACATATGAGGTCTGGACTTGTCAACCCCTAGTGGGGCTCAGAGTCAAGGCAATGATTCCTCATTAGAGGAAAAAGCAAAAAGAAGCTCGTTTTCATCAGTTTGTAGTGTTACAAGTGATTGACAGATAATGGAAAAATAACTTTAAAACAGGTGAACTTACAATTGCTCTATGTTAATTGCTATTCATTGTACCAGTTACATCATTTGCCCACAGCAAAACCTACTTCTAACCTTTCCAAGGCTTGTGACTCAAAGCAATACAATAAGAAATAATACAGCTCACATAGAAATTGATTTACACTTTTGTTATAATTATTTAGGAAGTCAGCAGCATTTTCTGTCCAAAGTCTCTATACCAGATTTACTTTCAAAAACAACAACAACAAGTTGTTTTCATTACATGCATTATAGCCAAACATCAGAGACAGACAAGCAATTTCCTGAAGAGCTGAGCACAAACACAAATACAGTCTACTGGCATGGGTTTCATCAGTCTAAATATTTTTAATCAAAGCTCTGTATGTAATTAAAAAGAAAGTCAGAATAAATCTAAATATTTTAACATCAGGCAACATGCATAATAAAAAAATATTAAAAATTCCATGTTCTTAAAAGTCAACTGGATGGCAACAGGAAACCAAGAATTATAACAATGCAGACAGTGGGATTGTGTTTCCTAGCATACACATTTTTTATAATTAATATCTATTAGTCTTGCATCTCTATACCACAGAGTAGCTTAAAAGCTTTATGTAATAACAACACATTCTACATCCAGGCACATTATAAACATGGAATAATTAATTCATGGGCCACTTCTGGGAACTGGGGAGTTTGCTGTGGAACTGAGGAGTCTGAGCTGCCACAGGAGGAGGCAACAGATGGAGAAAAGCACCTTCTCTGAAGAACTGCAGCACACCCACTGGCAGCTGCTAATCCCTTCCCCTCAAAGACTTGTATGGTGAGCAACAGGCAGGGCAGGGTAGAAGCAAGCGTGACTGTACTCCTCATAATTATGGAGCTTCTCAGTCTTGGTGCAATTACAGGCAGGTAGTGGTAGACTACTAGTTGCCTAAAAGCCAGCAGCTTTCCAATCAGCAGCACTAAAGAACCCAGCCTGTGTCATGGCTCTTCCTCTGCAGAATGCACAAGAACAACAGAACACAGTCCCCCCCCTTGCAGGAAGACCAGGTCAGAGGACTCAGTATTCAGAGTTATCTACAAAATTTGTAGAACTATTACGTGCTCTCCCAAAAACGTGAAAGGAACTTCTGCACGTGCAGCAGTACGTTCTAGCTTCTTCCATAAGACATTGCCAAACGTCTCAGGTAATCAAATCAGCGTGCAACAGTGTGGCCCAAGAGAGCAATTAGTTTTTTCTTTATTTCAGTAAGACTTCAACCCCAGCTGTACCAAGAATCTGCTTAGTGGCATTTGCACAGACCACTGCGTCTACGGACATTGGGAAATTTGCACATGGCTTTTTTTCTCTTCAGTGAAGCACAAGCTGGAACACTGTTGCACAACTATGCATGCTAAAATCCCTTGCCTTTTATCTCCAAATTCCTTAAACATGATTATTCTTTCCTCAGAAGCATTTAAACTCATCCACAAACTGTCCTCAGCGATGCTATGACGTAGCCTCTTCTTAAGTTATCCAAGCATATTTATAAGTCTTGGCATAGAATTCAACTTACTCATGTAAAGACAGAAAGCTCATTTTGAGATAGAAAACAGGAAGACAAAAATCTCAAAAAATAAACAAAGAATTCTCCAATGTTTCCATTCTTCCTTCATTAAGCTACTTTCTTCTCTAACATTACCTCCAAGAGATGTGCATTAGGTCTGTGTGAAAACAAGGAACTTTGCTTTAATGGATAAGCACTGTGATTGCCAGTTTTAGCCACAGTGAAACAGATCTCCTAAACCAGCTTGAGAACCAATCCAACATGACCAAATAAACCACCAGAAGACTTCAACAGCACTTCAGCTTTTTTCTAGTCTGTGCAAAACTAATCCATCACTACACCACTCAATATAATACAGGCATAATTATTATTACTACTAGTCTTCCCTCTTGATTCCCAAACTGGCCCTCCAGAGATGCAAATGAAACATGTCAAAATGACCACCAAGGTCAACATCTGCTGAAAGAATAAATTTTCAAACTTTGAAGGCTCTAAGCCTGATTTCTTGGGAAACTAAAAGAGGTGACGGGGAGAGTTAGTAGAATTATTGAGGAAGATTTCAGACAAGGACAATGCTGGCCTTGCATTCAAGAAAGGAACTCCTTTGACACCAGAGGTAGCTAGCACTGAAACTCAACAGGCAGCAAAACATTAACACCTCCAGCATCCAACTTTAATGCATTAATGGTTACAGTAACCTTGCCAACCTCTGAGCAGCCTTCTAAGTGATAATTCAGGGTAAAGTGGATAAAAATGCTAGCAAGGAAGATGTGAACAGAAAGCATTCTTATGGAAAAATTTAAATGCTTTCTACTAAGGAGTGATAAGCACTCCAAAATAAATCTTGTACCACACCATATCTGCTAAGAGAGAAGCTATAAAATCTGGAGCAAGACAAAACACGGAAGGGGCAAACTGAGCTTTTTAATGTTCTTTTCAAGGTTTTGGCTTTCTCACATCTGTCTTATTTTCAAAACTTGAAAGTACATAAAAATATGGAGAAAACCAGCTCTCTAAGGCATTCTTGCTCTATGACCACAAATGGCAATCCAACAAGCAAAGAGAGAGGTTTCAGAGATTTCATTCCACACCTCACAGCCTAAACTGTGTATTAGCCTGCTTGTAGGATTTACCACTGAGGTGAAAATACATTTTTAAAAGAAAAGGCAAACACTGATATTTACATAGAAAACACATTTTCCTGCCTACTGAAACACAAGCTATTCAGAAAAGTGTTTATTGACATTTAAGTAAAATAAAGCAGGGGTCTGGTAGATTTCAGATATTCATGGCAGCACATTTTCCTTCACAGGTTCTTTGTTTTGCTTTATCATTCTTGACATTGCAAATAGCACATTATGAGCTTTTGCAGAGGAACAGCACTTTTACCAGAGCAGCAAATTGCATGGGTGGAGGAGGTTGATGCTAAACATTATTAAAAGATCTTCCTTTCTGAAATAAGAATTGAATGAAAAAAGCATAAAATCATCTGGAAGAATAAATCCTTTAGAAAAACATTAGAAAGAAATGAGGGATATTCTGATTTTTTTTAAATAAGAAAGTCACCTATGCACCTGTCTGTTAGCTTTACTTACTATCCAGGTCTTCAACAGTCAGATGAAACACTGCACCATGATTTAACAAGGCAGTACATATAGCTTAGAAAACTCTCCAGATTTCTGTCATTTTTATGTCAAAATACTCCAGCTGAAAAGGCTACAGCACAGTTTTCCAAGACCAATCCCAAGGAGCTCTAAGCCCCCATACCAAAATCAAAATCAGATTTATGTTAAAATACAGACATTAACATTCACATTTGTAACAACAATGAGATTAACATTAATTTTAAATCCTGATACTGGCAGCTTCTGGAAATGATTTGTTGCTCTGCCCCTCCACCCCATTTAGTAACTGCTTTGATATATAAATTGTTTGCAGATCTATATACTCAGAAATTCTCCAGAGCAAAAGCCATGCCTCCAATTTGACTTCATAACTGTCAGAAGCACATCCCAGATTTTAAACTAGATTTATGTTGGGGCAAATCTCAACAAATCTCCACAATGTTTTTTTCGGTTTCTTTTTGGGGAGTATTTTCTGTCTTTTTTTCTTTCTGGTGGTTTCTCTCATCTACTGTCACTTTTCAGTTTCCACTACAGTGGTGCACTGTGTTTATTTGTGATTTCCTTCATGGATCATATGACCCATTTTAATGGCACATATCTTTTCAAATTACCTTCCTTTGTCCAGCTAGCATATCTTATGTTCGCTTTCTGGCAAAATTCCTAGGCTATTCAAGCATTCTTCACTCTATATGTTTTGTTTGTGAACAGCAGTGAAGATATTGGGGCTCCTTAAAATTTCAATTTAATAAATCCATTACTAAGTGATTGATGTAAAGTGTCTAGACTGAATCACTGAACTACCAGGGTGAGGATTTGCACTGCACAATTTAGCATTCCTAAAATCCCAGACTCTTTCTTCATTTTAGAAACTCTTGTATTTACCTAATGTTTCCTGATAAAGTGGCCTCATCCTCTTCCTGCTGTAATCTGTGATGGAATTGCCACTGACCTCAAGACGAGCAAGGATCCAACACTAACACATGGCGGTATTATTTCCTATTATTTTGGTACAAATCATTGGCATTAAGAAACGTGTCTCCACCTCAAAATTAAATCCTTTGGGCAATAGAGAAAACCACTTTGCACTGAGGTAACACTTTCTGTTTCAATGCATTTTACAATTGGTTATGCCTTTCAATCCCTTCAGTAGGATAACTGCACCATACTACAGCCTGGAAAACCAGCACAAAGTCGCTGTCACTTGCTCAGTGATGCATGGGTGAAATTCCAACACCCAGCCCCTGCAGGTCCATGCCCCTCAGCTGCTGGGAAGAAGGAAGCTGACAAGTATCTGTAACTAATCACCATTTCTCTTCATAAAAACTGAGGTACAGCTCCATAATCCTCTGTTAACATCTGCATCTGTGATCTGATGCCACAGGAGAAATAGAGGCTATTGTTTTACTGTCCAAGGCCTAATATCAGTATGTTGAACCTGCCTCACATGTTAAGTGTCCAAAAGCTTCTCCAAGCCAGCTGGGTAGAGCTTAGGCAGTGTTTCTAATCCTAAAGCACACTTCCAGTCCCAAACTGTCTTTGAAATAAGGAGGTCCAACACTTAGACAGATTACCTGTACTCAGCATCTGAAATGTCCCTGTTAGAAGCATGCTCTTCCTCAGAGCTTCCCTAGCCTCTTGGCTTGCCACCAATTCTGGCTACAGTCAGCAAAATATTTATTCTTAATATCCAACTAGCAGCAGGTGCCTGAATACCACCAAGTTATATCACACCTTTTCCCTAACATTCACTCCTTTTTTACAAGACTATCATTGTTCCCACTCCTCTGCCCTCTTCCTCAAGAAAAAATAATTATTTGAACCTTTATTCCAATGCTGAGAATATGTCTCTATTATGTGCTTCATAGCAAAATTCTAGGCTGTTCCCCCTTGTATCATAGCAATCATATCTATGAGTACCTGTGTAGAAAAGAAACAGCCACAGTCTTCGTGGTCCTGACTGCCAAACAGCTTGAATTCTTAGTCTTGCTTTAAATTACCCAACTTCCTCAACATCCACAACACACCTGCAGCCTTTGAAAGGACCCTGTGCTTCAAGAGCAGATTACATTAGCCTTAACTGAGCTCTCACACCTGACTTTTGTTTGCTCTTCTTACAGTCTTGCAGACACATTGTCTTAGTAACATTAGGGTGGTTTCAGTGTTGACATTTTAAAAGGCATCCAGAAACTTGTTTGAGCAAAATGGACACTATTTGGTCATATCCAGACTTACATCAACACAGAAGGTAAAATGAACTTCATAGTTTGACACAGCCCATGATGTGTCCTGGGCTTCTGACTAGTTCTTTTTCAGTCAGTGATACCACTGAATCTTCTGCTTTCTACTGCTAAAGCAAGTTTTTCTTATTTTATTATTCTACCCACTCTAAGAAGACCATAAACTTCACTAAAACTATCTACAGCTGGAGGGCAACCTCCTACATTTGCTAGATAATAAAGGTCTATCACATGCTTTCCTTTCCTCCCTTAATTATAGCTATCAATGTCTTACTTTCCTCAGATACCAAGCTGAGTCAGTTATTGAGTTGGCTGGTTATGTTGCTTTTGCTTTTTCTCTCCCAACTCCTCTTTATTTCTTGCAAATATACAAAAAGAATTAGTCCATCTATATTCTTTCTCTCCTGCTATTGTGGTGTATTTAAAACCTGAAGTAATATGACAAAAATATAACTTGATTATCTTTCTGACATACGGATGGAGTTCTAGAGGGTGCATAGTTGTGGTAAGAAGGGTTTGTTTTCCTTAGCTGGATACACATGAGTTATACATTACAATGAGACATATAATATTTACAATTGAATTTGCCCTATTAAGACTTTCCCACCCTTGGACGCATAACAGAGCTGGGGCTGCATCTTCAAAATTAGTTACAACATGTTAATGAAGAACTCAGAACTCTGCTGCTGTCTGGAGGAAACCTGATGGTAAACTAACAGGCACAGTCACAAGGCTTTATTACACAACATTGGTCTTAATGAAAACAGCCAAAATGCTTGACTGTACCAAGAGAATATCCCTGAAGGAGGTTGTGTTTAAGGTGGAGCCGCCAAACTAGGAACTTCTGCCTGTGGCATAACACCCATTAAAACCCTTTGGCTCTGGCACTGAGAAAAAGCAGTGAAGAAGCCATAAACCTTGTCTGCTAATTAAGAAAGGAATAGGGCAGACTCCAATTTCACTTAAAAAGAGTAAACAAGTTAAAGCTTTTCTCCCCAAAATTCCAATCTGCATCTCTTTCAAGCTCCGCTTGGTGCCCAATCACACTCTTGTCCTCACTACAGCTGCCAATAGTGCAAGAGAATGGGTGCCACTCTCAAGGACAACTCTGCCCTTGTGCTGATGCAGCCCCTGCTGAAATCAGGGGTGAGGAGGGGGTGGAGGTGAATTTTGAAGGTGGTTACAGGCAAAATAATATCAAAATACATAAGCTACAGGTAGCCCTGCTTTTATCAGCTCACTACTACCACAGGCCTGAGGTAATCAGAGCCTGGGCAAGGGGTGAGGCAAGATGGAATCTCTGCAGCCAAAGACTGCTGAAGTCATTGAAATAAAATACAAAAGTGTTTTTTGTGTTTTTGTCTTGGCTACTTGTGGCAGCCTCAAAAGTCATGGACTTGTCTTACTATTTAAGGGATATATTGGAAGTCACATAATTTGAGCCTCTTAACTCAGTTGGATGCTGTAATAACACCTTGAGCAAAAGCCTCAGTGTATTGCTAGAGACACTGAGCATCAGAGCATAAACATTCTTCAGAGGCCACACTGTAAATTATTAAGAATTTGTTCTAATACTGATAGTTTAAAAATTACATGGGTTGGGTCATGGAATTTTAGAGCTGGAAGGAATCCACCTCTTTCAAACACAGGAGCTGGAATGAACTCGGGCAACATCAACAGAGACATAAAATAATTTGGTATCCTGAACCTGCTGTTCTCTCTCTTATTCCATGTAAAACTCCTGAAAATATTCTTACTATACAATGTAAAGCAGAATCGATTTAAGAAAGAGAATGGATGTGAAAGGAAATAAATCCAAACATTTAAAAAAGTAAATTGTGTACTAATAAATTATAAAATTGTCTACACAAACAGATAAATCACTTTGCTATCCCATACTGCTTCCCATACTGAAATTGCCACCACAAAAAGCTTAAACATGTGGTCCTTGTATTTAGATTAAATAACATTGCATTTAAAGAGGAAATTCAGGAGGAGACACTTTGATTGAAAAAAAGGATTAAAGTTAAGAAATGGAAAATTCTGGTTACCAAAGAAACAGTTCCACTAAGAGGAAGAAATAAACATACACAACTGTCTTTAGGGTATGGGAAATTCTCCCAAAGAGTATGCTGAACATTGCATTATTTGAGACACTTGATATTCACCTGAATTTAATACTTGTAAGTATTAAAGTACTAAAGTACTTTAGGATGAAGAAAACACTTGCATTTGCAGTGAGGGGAATATTATAAATACCTTTTTCACATCTAGTTTTTACTGACAGTATGACCTATAGTGGCATGAAATTAACAGCGTCTAGCCTCAACTTTCCATAACACAAAAGGAGTCAAATATTTTATATAGATCAGTATACATATATATATATCAGTTATCTTTATGACATTCTGCAGTAAAGTTCTGACCACTTAATAAACTGGATAAAAATTACTATGGATTTATCGCCCTCTTGTGAACAGGAAAGAAGTTGCAATCTTTCAGAATACGAATCCCATAGTAAAAACGTATCTGTAAAATTAATAAGCACAAATTCGGAATACTAGAGGTAGAACAACTGGTGAATGTAATAATCTATAAGAATTTTATCAGAAAATTATAAAATGCAAACCTAATAATTCAAATTGGATATTTTTTCCATTTAAGCAGGAAGATAGCCATTAACTTCCAAAAAAATTACTGTCTACAGCACTGTTATGTTAAATAGCATAAAGCAGCTCAAAGGTGTCCTGAACCTCCCTGACTGCAGGTCCAAAATATCCTTCCATTTCAAAAGAAGGAGGATGAAAACATCTAATTTTTCCATGCAGAAATGGTGGCCTTTCAGCTGCAATGAATAATCACGGATCTAAGTCCAACTTTGTTTGCATACTCCAGTGAAGTTTCCAGAGTCAGGACTAGGTGTCTTGGCACTCTACATCAGCTCCAGAAAAAAACAGGCTAATTCAACATCAGGAATCCACCAGACCTCTAGAGAGGAATTACTTTTAAGGAGCTTCCTCTCTGTGGCACTTCTTTTTTCCCTGCTGCTCTGCACCCACTCAGGGTACTGCTTTCCCAGCAGGCATAGGCCCTTCCTGGGGGCACACACAGGGCATCCACTGTGTTAATTCATATTACTTCTGCTCTTCTATCTCCACATTGAATAACAAGACGGGTTTCTCCTGTTCCTCTTCAACAAAGACACTTTACCAAAACTGTTTCCTGAGATTTTTGTAAAGAAGCCAAGTGTCATTGATCACAAATAACAGAGGACTCCCATGATGAGAAGTGATAATAACACTGATTTACAGTAATCTGAGTTTCTGTCTTAGTTATGCTGCCTTCCCCAATTTATAATAAACAAAGCATAAATCCTATCCAAATGAAGGCATCACCAAGTCCTACTAGCACAACATAATAACCATTTCCACAAAAAGCTACATATTAATACCACTTAGCATAATAAATATTCAGAACGATACTGCAGTAAAGAATACAAATTCACCTATGTCTTTGCTGTTCTTAGTAGTGACATTTACTAAACACAGCTTTATAGCTGCTATATTTAAATGCAATTAGTTCCATACATTTCCAGCTTAATAAGAAATAATACATATTCATTTCTGCTCATTAACAGTCAGTATATAACTCTTAGCTAATGAACATTCAATTATGTTCCCTGAATACATTGTGGGATAAATTCTCTTTTTGTTGCTCATATCAGTTCACTTCAATTCAGTTGCTTCTAATTAAAATTCTTTTGCCTCATGTAGACAAAACTGGGTTTTTTTGAGTCCCTGAAGGCTTCTTTAAGAGTTCTGTTTTATCTTTATGTACAGTCAGCTCCCTAATTAATGCTTTAAATAGGGTAAACTTTACTGAGGCTCCTGGGTTCAGTTCAAAGGGAAAAAAAACCCAGTTAATTTTATATCTCATTCTCACACAATTCACTGGAGTCCCTCTTTTTCTTGTAAATCTACTTTTTTTCTTTTATTTTCAAGTGAATTCAATAATCAGAGAAGGTGCCAGTTGAGAGCACTGGGAGTTGGAGATCCCCCATCATCAGTCTAGAGCATTCCTTACCCAGAGAAACAGAAAGTCAAGTTGTCAAATTCTGCAGCCAGCTCAGGTGAGGAACTTTTACAGGAGGATTCCCCAAGGGGACATACCCAATGGATTCCTTCAGATAATACTACCTTTATTTTCACTCATCAGCAAGACCCAATGCTATTTTTTCCTAATTTGTTAACAAAGCTAGCTCAGCAACCTATCTGCCTGTCTAGGACTAAAAATCTAACACAAGTACTACCTACCCCACTAGGATTAAGAACATGCAAGCTCATCATTTACTTAAGTACCTCCTTTTACACAGGTCATTATCAGGTATGACTTCTAACTGAAGTGACTAGGTTCTTGCCTCTGATTGAACTTGCCTTCTGTCTGTTAAGAAGTGCAAAGAGAAAGGAATTCAGCAGAAGCAACTTTAGGGAACTCAGCATGAGGTTCTCCTCTCTGGTGCAGTTTACGAGCACTTATTCTTGGACTATTTTATCTATACCTATTGGCTGGATTCTCACACAGACTAGAGACAGCAACTTCCCTCTAATAAAAACAGCTAGAAAGAACTTCAAGTGGAATGAATTGTTTGGAAGCTTACTAGGCAAACACTATGTGAAATGTGCACCCATATCAAGGGCATAACACTAGCACAGGAAGTCTAACATTTAGGAAAGAAAGGAAAAAGTCAGAGAAAGGAACTTCTGTAAGAGAAAACATCTAGGATTACCCAGGAGAAAGCTTAGCTTTAGCGGTATTTCAGTTCTATTTAACGTGAAATGAAAACACTGAAATACATGTTTGTCTGCAACTGTTTTAGAAGAAAAAAGGAAGTGTGTCAGGGTGTGTGTATGGATGGACACATGTGTGTCTTTCAGCACATCCTCCAGACCACAGGTACCTGAGCACTGTGAAATGAACAGTCAGAACAGCTTTCCTTGTTCAAAGTCACACTAAACCAATACATTCTACTGAGGGACATGCAGAGCTAACTTCCCAGCAAACTGAAATCCACTAACAGAGTTCTATATACCATGTGCTATCCAGCCCACTGAACATTCCCATGGATGGAATTTTTCATCAGATGCTGAAAAGGTATTAGTTCTAAAGATTGTTAAGTAGCGTTTGTTGCAGTTACCTTCTATAATAAAAATCTTTCTATTTTTTTCCTCCAAGGTCTGCCATTTAATTTGTCTTTTATCAGTACAGATCATCAAACAGTACAGGGCAATTCTAATTCCTCTTCCACAGTATTTTCTCTGCTATTGCAGCTGATAGTGCCTGCACAACAGACCACATCTATCCCCATCAATTTCTTCAAAGAGACACGTATGTGCACACTGCTCAGGGCTTAACCTGTATCTCCTCAGAGCCTCATATAAAGCTTTTCTGATTCTGAGATACAATTATCAAAAATGTTTGTGGCCTTTTTAGTTCAAAATACCTGTGTCAGCCCGACTCAGTGTCATTTACATAGCACAATACTGAGGTTACACATTGCATGGCCATGGCACAAAGACCTTTGAGGTTATATGGCTTACCAGGATAACTCTGGAAGACTGTCCCAGGTAGAGAAAGACAAACATGATGTGACTTGCATTGGTCTGCAAGATGGCTGCACTGGCCTCTGGAGAGAACATGCTGACAGCTGTGCCCAGATTGCTTCTTGGAAGGCACTAGTTGGAATTGTTCCAGAAGGGAAGCCGAGACTGAACTGGCATTAGGGCACCATGGCCTGAAAAGAAAGAAAGAAATTAAATTGACAATGGGAACACACTGGGAATCCACTACTCATACACATTTTGCACAAGTAGTTCACATCTAATATCACAGAAAGAAAGAGGAAAATCAGAATGGTACTTTTCATGAAGAAGTTTTGTAGCTAGTCCTTGAGAAAGAGTTTGTTGTTTTTCTTACAAGCAGTGAACAGATGCTGCCCTCACTTTCCTGCGCAGCAGTATTACACAACCGTGGCCACCAGATGGCGGGTTTTTCTCAAATGCAAGCAGGGAGCAATTCAAACACAAAGCTTGTTTTCAATTTCTAGATCAAAAAATCGGGTTTGTGAGCTTGTTTTATAAAGGTAAGACAACCGCTCTAATCAGAAGACTTATATAGGAAAAATGCTAAAATAGGCAACTTGATTTAGCTT
Organism: Chaetura pelagica; assembly: GCF_000747805.2. Taxonomy (NCBI): domain Eukaryota; kingdom Metazoa; phylum Chordata; class Aves; order Apodiformes; family Apodidae; genus Chaetura; species Chaetura pelagica. The sequence continues at coordinate 148,253 of NW_009953205.1, read as the reverse complement.
CTGGTTCAGATTAGGAATTACTGATGGAAGATATTAAAAAATGTTTGCAGGAATTTGATATTCTGCATTATATTATTTTGTCAACCCCACATTTTTATAGAATGTATATATACTCGAATTACTTTATTAAAGTCGTTATGATAAGAAGATATGGTGGAACATATTTTTACAAATGCCAGGAAGAGAGATTCTAAGATTCTAAGAATAAACTGTCCCAAGGGCAGCTGTGATAAGGCAAAGATCTTAGTTCATTTTAATGTGTATATATCATTTATATTAAAAACTATAAAGCTCCACAGGCTTTTAAAAAAAAGCTGTTATCTGTTTACATGGGAGAAGAATCCCCATCTTACACTATGGAAATGTGTACTGGGTTTTCATGCATCACTAATATGATTCACTTGAATTGCATATGGAAACTCCAACTGCTTAGAGTTTCTAGGCAGAATCAAGGCAATAGGGGGTAAATGTCTTCTGGGAAAGCACTCATATTCCTACTGACCTGCAAAACTAAAGCGTAGCTTCAACCTAGAAAAATAATTAATAGCAAACTAATGCTGCTGTTCCCTCAGTGTCCATCTCTAATACCATATGCATCTTCTAGTGAATTAAAGATCCTGAGGTGATCCCAGACATCAGTTTCACTAAAGCGTGGTGGTGTTTTGTCTTTGGGGACCATTGGTCGATGTTCATTTTGCCATACATTCACAGACTAGAAAGGAATCACCATTCAAAAGAGTTTTTCTAGAAACTAACATCAGTTTATACAGAAGAATTACAAGGGATTGCACCATCTCACATGTTCTGAACATTGAAACTTTTGTTGCTGTGTTTGTGTTTTGGTGCCTGCTATGTTATGCTTTTTTGGTGGTGTTATGGCTAGTCAGCCTTAGAAGAGTAAAATATTTACAATCATTATCATTGTTTGTAACAAACTTGCAAGTCACAAGAAACATTCTTCTACATAATAAAAACAAAATGTCTGTAAAGCCAAATATTTAAGTATTTCTCAGTTCTAGGGGTAAGATCTTTCTCACCATTTGGTAAAGGACAAATACAGTGTTTCTTAGAACTCTGTATTGTAAATGACAAGTAAGTGTTCCAAAATCGATCTAAATGTTATCATGTATCACAGTGTGAGTCACAAGGTGAGGCCAGTGACAAAAAACCAGACACTATGTAGGGATATATAAATACTACGTGTAAGACAAATTAATCCTTCCTGCCCACTCAGAGGCACTGGTCAGTTCTGTGGAGTAGTATTTCTAGTTTGGGTACTTCAAGAAGGTGTGGACTCACTGGAGAAAAACCAGAGGAAAGCATTATCAGATATCCAGAAACTATCACCCGGGAGAGTACACCTGAAAACACCAGGTTGCGTAGCCTTAGTGAAGGCTTGAGAGAATCATAACACTACACAAGCATGCAAAAAGTAGCTGCAAGGACGAAAGCAAACAGTTCTCATGTCAAGAATGGATATAAATTGCAATTGGAAAGACTCTGCTCAGATACAGAAAAAATCCTTTCAAGGTACTACCCAAGAAGTGCTGGAACGGACCAGCTAGGGAAATCATGGGGTTTTTAAAAAAAGCTTGTACAGTCATCTGTCAAGAATTATGGAGGCAGAATTGATCTTTCTCCTCTGGAGTTCTGCCCAGCCTTACTCTCAGTGGCAGTTGGGCTGATCTGGTTCATATGCAGCTCTCGGGCTTTGCAGAGCACAGTGCTGGTTGCCAGGACTGGCAATCACACGGAGACCTTGGACAGCGGCCAAGGGAAATCCCTGCTCTCGTCAAGATTCCATTATGCTCCTGTTAGCCCCAGTATATAATTATGATTAATCCGTAAGCACCTGCAGTTACAAAACATAAATACTAATTTTATAATAATTAAGTTTTATGAATTCTGATTATATCTTTGTGGAAGCAGTCACGTCAAACTAGAGTATGATACATACTTTTGTTACATCAATACAAACAGTCCAGCAACATAATGTTGTAATAGAAAGTACCGGTATTTTTGTGAGAAGGACAGATGTCAGAAATGGGAAAGCACCCTAACAAAACACCTGAACCGATGTCATGTCAGAGGCCAGAAGCCAGCAGTCTGGTCACCCCCATCATTGTAGCAGATTACTGTGAGAACTTAAATCATGCTTCCTAAATATGGTCAGGAAACGGCTGAAATTTCTTTTTATGTTGAAACCAGAAGCAGCAGCATTGCCGTTTGAAGGTGCAAGAGTGGCAGAAAGCGCTGGAGAAGGGAGTGTTTTAGAGCAGCCCCGAGCCTGGCCCGGGCCTGCCCGTCTGAGGCGGCCCTGGGGCAGCGGCTGCCCGGGCAGAGCAACTCGTGGCACATCCCTACAGCTCAGATGTGAACCCAGCACGGAAAGTAAGGCTGCAGAGGATCTCTAGACCTCACCTACTCGAGACCAGATCTCCTGATCAGCCTTCTGCTATGGTGGAAATGCAAACTTCTCCTAGAAACTACTTCAGTTGTATGTCATGACTGCCTTGGCCTCTTCTCTCTCAGGAAACAGGCCGCGTTGATCCTAAGCAGCCAGGGCTCATCAACAACGCAACTGCAGTATCACACAGCAAAAACCGCCTCGGCGGCCGGCGCTGTAGTATTTACAGGAGGAACGCATGACCGCGGTCAAGGCGGAGCAGCCGCGGAGCGGGAGGGAAGGGCGGGCAGG
>NW_009953205.1:125737-144551 GCF_000747805.2 Chaetura pelagica | reverse complement strand
GGCGCCTGAGCGCCGGGGACAAGCTGCGGGTAAGGCTGGCGGCGCGGGTGGGCGAGGGATGAGCCCTTCCTAGCGGGACGGAGCTGGGGCTGCCCGGGGTTCGGATGCGCATCGGTGCGGGGGGAGCCCGGGGCCGGAGAGCAGCGGGGCCGGCCTGGCACCCCGGCTGGCACCCCGGCTGTGCTGCGCCGGGGCCCTTTTCTGCCAACTTGTCTAAACCAGCGTTACTTTGGCCTCTCTGAAGCAAGGGATTGTCACCAATGGTGTGTGAAGGTCAGTGCTAGATTTAAAAATACCTCCTTCCGATGGCAGAATGTGACTGTGTGAATAAATGCTGTTTAAAAGTGCCGCGTTCCCGGGGGAGCGCGGGGCTGCCGGGCCTGTCCTGCCCCCCGCGCTTCAACCCGGCGCGGGCACTGAAGGGACAGCAGCAGAGACCCTGACACTCAGTCACACATCTGCAGCCCCTGCCTTTATCCAGGAAAAAGCATCTAGTAAGAATACTTCCATTGCAAATATAGCATCGTTTGCTTCCTGATTTTTCCAGTGGTAAGAGAGCAGAAAATGTATTGGTTATGTGAATGATCAAAGCAAAGATGCAAAAGGTGTTCAGCGTAAAAACGTTGCTGCTTTTTGAAACTGAGTTCTTCAAGCCATTGCTCCTCAGAGCCCAGGAACTGCATTGCTTACTCTTATTGACTTCAGACTTAAACTTCTAACACAAGATTTGCAACAAGCTTTTGAAAATATTTGCACGATCATTGCAGATAGCACGTTACTCCTAGGCAAAACATGAGCCCTGTTTGACTCCAGTTTGCATCCTGTTGACATCACAAGAGTGATACACTATCCAGCATGTCAGGTGCCTCAGCTCTAGAGTGAAGATGTTGATAGCTTCTCTCTAATATGATAAGCTAAAATAGAAAATACATTCTTAGAGTAACCTTGTTTCAGATGCTTAACTCACTTTACAATGATTTTAAGCCTGTGTTGGGAGTGCAGAGAGGAGTTGATGTCTTGGTTCTGTATTGCATTGTAGACAAGAAAAAAGGTATCCCCAGTTCCACTGGGCTACTGACTGGTGTCACTGAGTGAATTCAGATAGGCTTTTGAGCTGAATGCTCTCCCAGTACAGCTTGTGTACAAGTACACCCAAGTCTTATAGGGTGTGTTTACAATAAGGAAAGTAAAGCAAACTATTTCCAGGCTTTGATTTTTAAAAACATTCTATTTAAAAATTGAGCTGATAATCCAAATATGAACTGACTTCTCAGTAAGGACAATGAGGTGTAGGTGAGCTTACAGCATTTTCTGCTGACTGTTAGGAATATCTGAGGCTGACGTGCAACTAAATATTTTATGTTTTGTATAGCTCTTTCTCCAGTTATAAAGAATGTTTGCCCTGAAGATAGCTAGGTGGAGGAAATGTGAGAAACCTGGAAAACTATTTCAAATCCTTTTATCCCCTATGTTTTACTAGCAGCCTGAAATGCATTTCAAGTGCATCTGAATCAGTAGCTGTAGGCATGAACCCCGAGGTAAAGAAACCAGTTTCTTAATGAGGTTCCAGAAATGGCAAGTGTTTTGTGCTGGCTGTTCTTTCTAGAGGAGGCACAGACTACTTTCAAAAGCTTGCAGTTTTAAGCTAGAATTACAATTTTTCATTGTAATAAATATATCCTACTTTCTTCCTTCAGGAGGAAGGGATGAAAATCATGGTATGTCTTAAAGCAATATACACATTATACACAAAGCCACAAGGCACCTGGAAGGAAAAGCACCTGGCTGGGCCAGAGCCCAGTGCCAGTGAGCTTTGAAACAAAATTGCAGTAGTCACAGAATTTTAAAGCAGGGACACACAATAGAGAGAACATTTTGTATTTCGTGTTGCTGCTTTCTGTTCCTTTTCCTCTGTTGTCACAGAGACTAGGATACTTCCTACTGTCTGCTTTATCCTGCACGTCTGATCCTCACTTCCCAGCAGTGCTTAGCGGACCAACTGGGAATCAGAGCCTTACCAGAGAGTGTTACTATAAACTTCCAAAAAGGGAAGTGTCCCTTCTCTTTCCAGTGTAGTATATCTCCATTCTTGCATGTTAAAGGATTGTTTTGTTATATTCCCCTTATTCTACAGTATTCCTTCAACATACACTGATAAAAACAAATACCATTTCAAAACCCTATCTGGGAACCTAAAGCTGCATTTCCCTATGTTGGTGAACTCCTTAAATGTAACGTCGGCTGTCCCCTGATGACTGGAGCATGAAAGTGAGTCAGGGTAGCTGTCTGCATTTCATTCAGCATCAATAGAAAATTAGATTGTAGCCAAACTGAAAAGTGGAGTGAGAAGATTTTAGTTTTTTGCCAGTCCTTGTATTGCTAATAGTTTACCAGCCAAGGAGATTTTTGTCTTTCTTTAGAATGTTTTCAAAACAAGGATCAGTTGTGTTGTGCTAAACAGCTGCATGTTCCAAACAAAATTTCAAAACAGTTGTTCCAATACTTCTGGTTTTCATCCTCTGACTGAAGCTGGCTCCAATTCATTGGATTTTTTCTTCTTTCAGTTTTAGTTCTGTTCATCCCGATTGCTCATTTGCCCTCCTAACTTCTGAACTGCAACTGCAAAGCAAATATACTGAAGAAATTACTAGATTCCATGTTATTCAGAAGAGATGCTCAGTGCATTTATATAATGCTGAGCTATGTAGTGACACAAACAGCATGCTGAAAGTGTTGGTTTTAACCCTGTGCTTGGAAGCAAAGCAGCCAGATTGCCTGGCAGAGCTGTGAACATACTCTGGGCACTCCTGGAAGACCCTCTCTTGCTACATGTGTGCCACTCTGGGAGACAGTCCATCTGATCAGTTTCAGGTGTCAGAGGAGTTCAGTTGGAGTTGGGCTTCATTCTGGTCCCCAGTGCTCTTCTGCTGCTTCCTAGATAAATTGTCAGCAGCTGAAGTTGAACAAAAATTCAAACTGAATTATGTGGCCTTCTGATTTACCTACTTTTACCCTTCCTCAGTTTCTAACATAAGTGACAGTATAACACCATGTACTGCTCAAGGGTGAGTCAGCTTTGGAAGTGTGACCTGCCGGTGTCTGCAGCAACTGCAGTGACAGGCTGTGCAGTGGTTGCAAACATTTTAAATAGAAAATGCACAGGTGATTCCAAATGTGGGAAAAGGTTCTTTACATGACTCAGAATAATTCTGTCTTCATGATCACTGTATACAGAAGCTGGAGTGGCTCTGATCCTGCTTGATAGTTACTAAACTGTGAACCTGTATTATCTTCTGTATAGTTTTCTCCTATACTTTTTCTTTTCTAGCCTAACTTGACCTCTCTCTTTTCTGTCCTTTTATTGCCCTATTCTGCAGCTGATGGAGCAGAAATCAACTCTGCCTCATTACACAGTGACCTAGAAAGCCAATAGCTTGCATCAGCAAATCTGTACCACCTGCACATCTGCCTAAAATAGATTAATGAATTTATTAGTTTTGATGAAGGGATTGTTTTACTTTTGTTATTGAATCCTTTATTTTTTATTGTAGGTCAGTGCATGTATATGCTTTTTTTCATCAGGAAAAAGTTCTTTTAAGTCAAAAGACACTGATTTATGCTTATGCTCCCCATTCTGGCTAACTGAATGCAGCTGAAATGTTGAACTGGGACTACAGATGCATATGGAGAAAAAATACACCTCTTATTCTGGGAGATAAACAAGAAGTCTTGGTTTAACTGGCTACCTAACTTTTTCAGATTCACCACAACTGGCATAAAAAAGTGGGAACAATAGATCTCCCTGGGCAAATCTTAAATCGGGCTACTAAGCCTCTTTATGTGATCCAGAGCAGTCATTTTCCTATTGTCCATGAAGTGACACTTAGAATTCCATAGCTAGTTATATACAACTGCTATATAAAATAAGGAAATAATCCTACTTGAATGTTCAGATCTCTTCTGGAAATGTATTAAATGGCAGTGCTTACAGAACCTAAGCATCCACACCATGTACCTGCTTCTCATGCTTGCCTTAATTACACTGTGTATGCTCTGTGACGTTGGTCTGTTGTCTCTGTGCCTGCCGTAACACAGAACTGAGTCCTGAAGGCCCAAAATTGTGTTAATCCTTGTCAGTGTGACAGAGTTTAGAGCCAAGGCTAGAGCCTGTCCTGAATATTAGCAAGAGGAAAGTAAGAGGCTGTGTGAGGATGGAAGGTAAATTAAAATCCACTGTGTTGTGTAATAATCATAGTTCAAGTATGTAAATTGCAAACTTATTTTGTGACACTTTTTATTCATAAAAGCTTTGTTTTTCCTGTACAGTAAGTAGCCATTGCTAAAGAGCTGACCAGAAAGGCTGATTTTTAGAGTGGAACACTGTTGTTCAGTGTAAGATTTTCTTAAGAGATTGTAAAGCATAAAAAATAGTAAACTCCTAAGCATAAGCTAAACTAGCATAACTCTCCTTTAGTAATTTCTGCCATACTTCTGAACAACCTCAGAAGCAGTGGACAGGCTTGGATCTGTTTTGTATTGGTTTTGCTACCAAGCTTTGCTATCTGTGACCATAGCAAAACTCTCGAGTTTCTCCTGCTTCAAGATAAAGCAAGCCAGTAACAGTTCCCTGATTGCAGGGAGGAAAGGGAGCTAAGCTTTCTCAATTTAATCTGAAAATTCCAAGGAGGACCTAGCACAGATGTTGATATCTAAGATGCTTCAAACAGAAGACAACAAGTTAATCTTCATAATTAGAAGGGTTCTGCTGCATGTTTACAGCAGGCAGTGAGCAAACCACTTCTAAAGGCAAAGAGCCAAGAGCTGCTACAGCAACTTCAACAGCACTGTAAGCCTGAACCTTTGCCTTAAACCATAGGTTCAGTTTTACTGAAAATTCCATTTTGCGGAGGTCCCAACTAGAAGAAAGGAAGTTGTGTTGAGTGTGCACTACTCCACGCAGTAGCAATCAGCATGACTTGCAGCAGTAGTGTGACTCAACATAGGATGTGTCAGTTTGAAAGGGCAAGAGTACATCTTAGTCATGTTAACAATCCCTCTTGGCTCCTGGACAGGCAGCTAGTTACAGAAGGCAGCAGAAACATCTCTCAGCTGGGCAGACTCATCTGAGCTGGTTGTATGCTGCAGCCCAACTTAAGTGTAAACTAAGGCCAGCAAACTCTGTTTACTCTCTCTATTTAACATCATCCAAGCCCAAAACTCAAATACTCCGATGCTCCAGTTATACCTGAAATGGGAACCCAAAAATTAAATGCTGTGAATGACTGATTTCCCCACATGAACACTGGAATCATTCATGCTTGCCTTTCTAAATCACATAGCAGTAATGTGAGTATTTTTAAATCCATATAATGTTACTACACAGATATCAATGTCATTCCTGTTGATACCATTTCTCAATACTTTTCCCCTCTTTTTTTCCAGGCTGTTCTTCAGGGTATTATTTTGCTGCCCCTCCGTGCCATATGCATTGTGTTCATTTTACTGCTAGCATGGCTGTGTTCATTGATTGCAACGTTCCATCACCCCAGGAGAGGATCAGTGCCACTGAAAGGTTGGAGAAGGTAAAAAGTGAACAATATTTGTGAAAACTGTGTGGCTTTGGGGTGGTTCTTTTTTAGTAACACAAAGCCAGAGTCTAAAGGTTTTTTTTGTCTCACTGCTTTCATCCTTTTGATTAAAGAGGAGTCCTCAGTCAAATCTTAATTTTACCCATTTACTTGAAGCAACTTCATGATTAGTGTATTTTGCACCAAGAGCTTTACAAATAGGTTTTTATGACAAATTTAGCTTTGACATGGCTAATTTATGACAAAATTACCCACACTTCCCTCACTGTAGTTTTATGCTTCATTGCTGTAACATTGCTTCTGCTTCTTTCTCTCCATCCCTACACACCAGTAGAGATGTGGTATTGCTACCCTGTGCCTGGCCTCCGTGTTGGTGGGAACTAGGAAATCTTTCATGGGGTTTTGTTTTAAAGTGCAAAAGGCATACTAACTGTAAGATGGATGATATTTTTGTGTTTCTGTTTATAAGGAGGATGATCCAGACAACCCTCTCTTGCCTAACTCATACCGTGTTCTTCATAATGGGTTTCCAAGTTAAAGTAAAAGGGAAAGTGGCAAGTCTACTGGAAGCCCCAATCTTTGTTGCAGCTCCTCATTCAAGCTTTTTTGATGCCATTATTTGTGCGCTGACTGGAATGCCATCGATAGTGACTAGAGCAGAGAACCTCTCAACTCCAGTATTTGGCAGTAAGTATTTATGGAATAAAAAAGTAAAAATTCATGAGGCCAAAAGTCTGAAGTGATCTGGGGGAAGAGTTCTTAAAACCTGTAGGTTCCAAAGATATTGCTGGATTATTTCCAGTGAAATCACTGGGACAACTTATCTTTCTGAATTGGTCAAGATGTCTACGAGTGTGGTATTTCTTTTCAGACGTGGAATGTAGTAGCACTTTAAATTTGCTTTATACTGACACCATATTTCATAACATGGAAGTCACAGGAGTTTTCTCTTAAAATTCTCCTAGTAGGTAGCTTGAGAAATCTGTTCAACTGCTGCCTTTTAGCAATGTGTTTCACAAATGTATAAGACATTGGTGAAGATTATTTCAAAACAGACCCAAACTACAACAGTCTGGAAAATACCTTATTTCTATGTTTAAACTTGCAAGCACTGTTACAGATACTTTTAATGGGAGTCGAACTGGGAAAAATAAAAGAGAATTTACTCAAAAAGAAAATGCAGAAAATGGAAAAGATCAGATTACTCATGCTTCTGTTATTTCCTCCTCCTTTTGGCACAAAAAGAATCCCCTTTTACATTATTACTGGAATCAGCTGTAGACTTTCTGCTGGCTGTATGTCTCATCTCTATAGGTCTCCTAAAAGAATAAGCCAACACTAACCCAAAATTAAACTCAGTAAACAACACAGAAAAGTGTCATTGTAGGAAATAAACTAACATATAACATATTGACATTCTCTTAAAAGCACAGGAGGGGGACACAGAAGATAATTTTCCCCCAAGTTTCTCATCACATCTCAGTAGATCCACACATTCTGATGCAGACTTCTGATGAAGTGAGGATTTTTTTTTCTGTAATTTACACACAGGTTGTGTATGCTTTGTAATTGAAAAGGGCTATCTTCAACGTAGCACAGACTACTTGTTAATTGCACTCTGCATGAGTTAGGCCTGAGTGTGGCCCATGAGCAGAAAACTGATCAAGTCATTTCCTTAGAAATGCTCAGTGAAAGATAACAGCAATATTGGCAGAATGGGTTTGGGTGAATTTGGCATGTTTACATCTACTGTAAAGCTCCTCAGCTGGCAGTAGATTTATTTTCTGTGTCTTACTTCCCATTTTGCAGAATGAAGACAAGAATAATAAATACTCTTCTTATCTATTTAGTCTCAAAGCTGTTGGTGGAGAATCTATCTCCTAGTATGAGAATAACAAGTTTTTTGCTACAAGAGAGCCTTGAACCCATGTGTTTTATAAGCATGAGTGTAAGACAAATAACATTTTTTATCTCTTTCACAGCAATTTTGAGTTCCCTTCAGCCTGTAGCAGTTTCTCGTCAAGACCCTGATTCACGAAAGAACACAGTCGCCGAGATCACTAAGCGGGCATTATCAAGAGGCCAGTGGCCACAGGTAATAAATATCCTTCTGCTCTGCTGTCATGTGTTCACATTCCATATTCACTGTGTCATCATGTCACCACTGCCCAGCTGAATAGGGCTCTGTTGAATTACAAAGATTAAGTTAGCTCCTGGGTATATGTGAATGGCTTAGGAAAGGAAGACAAGGGGCTGATGCCAAGAAAGAGCTTTGTCATGACAAATGGGGCAGTTAAAATGCAACCAGTACCACCTGCTATTCCAAATCCAGATGCTTTTGACTTTCTCTTTTCCCTGTTCAAGTCTTAACATGCTGTGCAGCAGACGACTGGTGAATCACTATTCTCAAGCAAACTTGTGTGAGAAGCTGGGTTGCAAAGCTATGCTCACAACAGTTAGAGGATGAGCATTTATTTGATGGTAAACCCAGGCTTCCCATGCTACAGGATGAATAGTACTTAAGCTTAAAACATCAGTGTCACATGTGGATAACAGCTGAGTTTGCTCTCTAAGTTAATAATGCACTAAAACCAAGACTTCTAGATTGATTTGAATTGTGGAAAGATTTTAATGTGCAAGCAATAGTTATTAGTTCTGCAATAACTATTTGCAGTGGTCATTCCTCAGCCTCAAGCTGCTGTTGTGCTCCTAGGCCTTGGGTGGCTTTCCATTCTGAAGAGCTAATGGGGCACGCCTTGCTCCAGAGGCAGAAGAGTGTTGAGGCAGCAACTCTGCTGCTTTTATGACAGGCGGAAGGCTAGGATGGAAATCTGCATCCTTTGCAAGAAGAAGGACCTGGAACAGTTGTGAACCTACTGACATTGCCTCTCTGCTTTCTCCTGGTGCACTGACTCTGGCCTCACGTTGCCTTCACATACTAGGAATAGTGTCACTGCCATGCTGCTGGGTAAATACAGTCAGTGATATATAACTTTTCTCCAAAGATACACTGTCTGGATTTGTGCATAAACTCACAGTTTGTGTTTTGAATTAGTTCTCAACTTGTTTTCTTAAGGGTAATTTACTTAAAACGAAAACTCAAGTGGCTGATTCAGTAGCTAAAATCACAAGATCTCCTAAAGATATCACAAGATATCTCCTAAATGACTGAGAAAAGTTAACTTTTCCTTCACTTTTGTTCCAGTGAATGGTTCTTGAGGAAAATTAAGAGAGAAGTGAAAATACAGACTTCAGTAGTAGGTATCTCTATGACAGCTAGACCTGAATGCACTCCTCTGAATAGTGTCTAGAGAGAACATTCACGCATGGAAGACTAACTAACACTTGACACTTTTTTGAAATTACATTATTTAGACTCTTCATGCATCATTTTTACTTAGCAATCACCTAACAAAAAATGTTTTAGTTAGTGTTTAGGCTACTTTAATTTGACTCAAATATTTTTAGAGCCTCTATTATTTTTTTTTAACTTGTCAGCTACATGGAGGATTTTAAATATGCACATGTCAAAGCTAGGAAGGCTTTTTTTTGTAATACTATGCTGTGTAATACTGATGCTTATGACTTGGTAAACTGTTACAGATGAAGTTATTCCAGCAAAGCTCTGTTACAGCTGATCTCTACTGAAAACAGCATAGAGAGGAAAGGGGAATTGGCTCTACACCAATATTGCACTTAGGATAATCACTAGATATGTATTATGGCATAAATAACCTATGAGTCAAGTAATATGGGAATCTGCAAGATTGAGTCAGCAGTACACTGGGGGTGTCACTACATGATTACTAACCCTGTGCCCTGGCCACACCTGGCTCCTACTCTTTATTTTTGAGAACCTTGACCACAAGATGAGGTCTGTCATATTCTCCATGGAGTGCCTGGGCTGCATTCTCTTAGCACAATAGAAAATAAAGAATATCAGAATTTCCCATTCCCTCCTTCTAAAACCAAAACACACCAGCCTGGGCAGAACTTATGCTTATTAGTAGCATGAGGTTCTGGCTACTGCTTCTCCCAACCCTGTACCAAAAACAAAGGGGAAGGAGGGAATGATTATTTACTCTTTGGTCAGTCACTAATATGTTTTCTGGGGCTTATGACATATTTTAAGCACAAACATACCCATTTTTGTGTCCACAGCACAAGTGAACAATTCTTGATTACAGAATGGATAGTCAAGGACTATCTGTAAAATCAGTATGTGCAGCTGACTCTATCAGACCTTAGAACAGCTTGTGTCTCTTGGGTATGACCTAATGATGCCATAATTCATCTAGCCTTGACCTGTTCATTTGAACTGTGGAGCATACCCTGAACACTCTTGATCCAGACCAGTTCTTATGCTGAGGGTTTGTTTGGTTTTTTGGAATGCTGCTTATGATCCCATAGTGATATGATAAACACAAAGCTACATTGTTCTTCACAGGGGGCTGGATTTGGTGTGTCACATTGAAGCTCACTCTGCATCTAATCTAGTATCTTTCAGACACTAATTCAGCAGCCTGGGTATTTGGTGTGTCTGAGTCATTCAGAGTCTGTGTAATGTGTGTAATTCCTTCAGAGCTCTGCTTCACAGATGCACATGCTCTCTCTGCCTTTTTCTGGTACCCCTCAAGCTGTTAGCTGCTCATCACAGCTGGCATCTCAACTGATGTTGGTAGCATCTGTGCCTCTAAATGCTCAAGTACCTCATGCACTTCACATCAGCTCAGACTCCTGATGCAGACTCCATTAGGAGCTGCTGGCAGAAGAACAATTCTTGTATCATTACCAGCACTAAACATTTCAAATTAAACACTTAAAGCCTTTTGCACCATATTTCTGAACTTAAAAAGGACTCTCCCTAGAAATCCTCTCTTACAAACCACTTGTTTCTAAATCAGGATGGATCATGTTATTATTACTATGAGCATCCTCCACTTATTTGTTCATTTCCTTTTGAAACAGTCGTGATATTCCTGTGATGTGGTGTAACATATTGCAGAGCTTGCATAAAAAGTCTGCCTTTATGTAACTGATGCTGAAGTATAATTTTTATGAAATGTATGTGTATATATGTATTTCTTTCTCTTTAAATCCAAGATACTGATTTTCCCAGAGGGCACCTGCACAAACCGATCTTGCCTGATCACATTTAAACAAGGTGAGAGTTTTTGTCACATCATTGTTGGAAAATAATGTGTGAAATACTGATTTGATAGGTCTAGGAAGGCCTATACTTCTGCAAGTACATCATCCATAACAGCAGTATAGTAATGTCTTACATCACTGAAGTTTCAGTGGCACTAAACTCACTATTTTGTACTAGGTAGTTTGCTTTCTGATTTTTGTTTATTCTGTAGGATGCAACGTACCTATGATGTATACTGTTAGTTGGGGTTTTTTCTGGGTACCATTTTAATTTATTTACTCAGAAACTTGATTGTGACTGTTGTGAGATGAACTACCAAAACATGTTGCTTAGGATGTTCTTTTTGTCATGCCATCTTGTTCCTGTAAACTTTGCCATGCAGGCCTTAGCAACCAAGTTGTGAAATCGCTTCGTGTAGCCCTTAGCAAGGCAAGCCAATAAATTATTTTTAACACAGGAAGGTACTTGATAGCATCACTGATCATTAGATTGTTGTGCTGCACTTCAATGAAGGCCATGTTCTCTCCTTTCTTACTGTTCTACAATGACTTGAGTAGTAAAGTTACAGAACCACTACTTCCTGTTCAGATCCATATCACTTATGAAGATAATCAGAACAGAGAAGGTTCAGGAAATGCTTCACAGCCTTGTGAGTGTTTAGTCCTTTGTAATGAATGTCACTCAATGGGGACATAATTCACAGAAATTCAGTTTAAATAGTACAGGAATCATAGACAGCTTTCTTCTTGAAATGGAGACCATCCCATTTCTGTCCTAACATCTTCCGAGTTGTGCTGCTGATTAAACAAAAAAAAACAACAAAAAAAAAACAACAAAAAAAACACCACTTCCTTCACCCCCCAAAAAAACCCACCAAAAATACCACAATGCAAAGAACACTTCCTGTTCTCTTTAAAAATTTCCCCTTCTGGGTACCATGTCTTACATGAATCATTTAAAACTCCCAACTGCTGTATCAAGTTGAGCCTTAATAATTGATGCTCAATTGTGGTTGCAGGTGCCTTCATTCCACGAGTCCCTGTACAACCTGTGCTGCTGCGATACCCCAACAAGCTGGTAAGCAGAATGTTCTTCTATCACTAACAACTAATACAGAAGCCAAAATCCTGACTTAAATGGCATCAACAATAAATATTTTGCATTGTCACTGAAGAATCTGTTGTCCTTTGCTTTAGCACTGGAAGCAGCTGGGCTTCCCAGGTGTCACCATGATGTAGCAGCTGTTCTGAGTGTGAAACACTGCTGGGTTTCTTAGCTAGAGTTCAAGTAAGAAAGAGTGTTTTTTTTAGAATTTAGAAACTTCCTGCAAAGCCACAGAGCCTGTAGTTTGAAGTCTAAAAATGCAGACAACTTCCCTGCTAGTCATCGGTTCTCATTTAAGCCCAAAATACGCTTACTGCAAAGGGGCTTGCAAAGTTCCTGAAAAGCCAAGCTGAGCCATACAGTTCCTCCAGCACCCCTCCTTCAGGCACCTCAGGAGGGCAGCTTTGCAGAGGATTCTTCTCATGCAACTTGTTTTGCTGAGTCAATGTTTACACTTTCTGCCAAGTGTAGGGGTAGAATTGTATGGCTCTGCATGTCACTGACAGGGGTAATGCTGGGACATGAGTCTAGCAACTTGGCACCTTTTTGTCTTACCTGATCACCCAACAAATGCAGAAAACACCAAACTTTTCATTCCTAATGTTTTTTAAGATGAAAAATAAGTGATTGTTATTGTTGTTATTTACAAAATTTCTTTTGTAAAATGTTTTTACCACTAAAGGGGATTGGTATTGCATTTCACTGAGAGGATTTAAGGATCTGCAGTATACATTGTAAAAACTATATATAAAGTAATAAACATAGAATAAGGAAAAAAAAACAAAGCAATAATAGCAAAGAAAAAGTATGACATTATCTATGCAGAAGTGTCCTTAAAACTAAATTTAACATATTTATGAGGGTGCTTTTCTAAAGGGACTAGTGAAATCCTCTGAAAAAGTCTTACTAGGTTACTTTTTTCAATTTACGTTGTTTGAATATAAATACATTCTTTAAAATACCTAAGTAGCTACATAAAATTTATTCCCAATTGTTGATATTACCAAAAGTCTGCCATGCTTATTTCCAAATTTTTAAGGCAAAGAGTCCTAGCTGCCTTGACACCTTTATTTATTTTTCCCCACAGGACTATGAAACCATCACCTGCTTTTACTAAACTTGTACCTGTTTTATACTGTAACTTATCTGATGTCTAAATTTAATCTGGTTTTGTCATACATTTCTGTGTTCTATTTTTTTTCCTTAGGACACTGTGACCTGGACATGGCAGGGCTATTCACTGTAAGTTTGTTAATCCTACTGAAAATTGCATATAGAATTTTCTCTCCCATCACTGAACTGTCTGCCAAACTAAGCCAGGACACATGTTCATCTAGATCTGTTTTTATGAGGGGGAAATACTTGGGGATAATGTTGTCATACAGTAGATCTCATATCTGAATGGGTAGATAAAGTATTTGCAAATGAGGAAACATTCCTTCCAGCTCTGCCACCAATTTATTTGATGTTCTTCTATGTTTTGCACATTACACTAGAGCAAAAGAAAGATTTGAAAATATATTTTTTTTGGGGGGGGGGAATCATAGTCATCAAAACCCATAGATATATCTAGTTTCCTACATGGTATACAAACAAGAAAAAATAAACATTATTTTATCTCTTCTGTTTATTCATTCCTTAATCTCATTTGAAGTTATATGAGAATAAATGAAGAAGGTTGGTAAAACAAGTATTAATTTTCCCCATCTTTCCCCATTTAAACATCTAGGAATCTTCTTTAGGTTTTTACTTTTGCCTGACTCAACAAAAGCAATTGTTTTGAGATCCCACTGAAGAGGATATATTTATATCTGATATTATAATGAAAAATATCTCCAGAAACAAATTAGGCAATGGTTCTGTGTTTATTTCTTAACACAGGTGGCCTTCTCTTATGCTAAAATATTTCATTAAATTATTTGAAAACCTTTACAGCTGCACTGAAAATATGTCTGGAAAATACATTTCACCTTATAAACATTCATTAAAATGTGGATTTTCAGAATTCATGTACCACATTTTCATGTGGCATAAGTAGGGTATCTAAGTACAGTAGTACTGAGTTATTAAGAGACTAAAATTTTTAAGGCAACTGATTTTGAAATACATCTGAATTAGTAGAGAAATCATAAGTGCCTCTTAAGCTATCATTAGTAAATCCTAGCTTGTGCACACCTAGAGAATAGACCTCATGAAAGCTGACCTAGATGAAAATGTCCATCTCTGTTTCCCATTTTGCAGATGAGACAATAAAAGATAATCTTAAGCTACTTCTTGGAATCAAAGCTCCTAAAGCTTTAAAATCCAGTATGTATTCACCTCTTTAAAGTAACATATATACATTTTGTTTACCAAAGAACTGCATAGTATTGTTAATATGCGTAACAGACAAGTTGCCTGCCCAATGGGCAAGCATCAGGTGTATGCAAAAGCCATGTAGAAAAAATGTAGAAAACCACTGCAAGGTACTTAAAAAACTTGCCCAATATTTGCTGTGGTTTTCTGATGTGCAAATAGTTTGTTGCTACATAAGTAAAATGAATTCTTTCCCTGCAGAAAAGAGCTGTGTGTAATGACGCTGTGTCAGCTCTTCACAAGAGTCGAAGTTGAGGTAAGAATTAGAAATATTATATACTATTTAATGTAATGCATTATTCACAATATTAGTCATTGTTAATAAACAAATGTCTCAAAAGCAAGAACAGAATCACAGTGAATATTACATTTAAATTTGTTTTCCATGTCTACATATCACTTATTCCTGTGAGTTCCTAAATGAAAGCTGTCAGAAATGCCTTTATTTTTAAAGCACTGTGAAATCATTGCAAACTATCACCACACACATTCTACAGATGTTAAAACTAAGAATTATAACATATCTGTTAAAGGTAACATTCTTCTTTTTCCCACCTTATTTCCTTGGTCCTTGTTTCCCACCTTTGTCTTCCTCACCATCTTCCCAGACTGAACTCTAAAAGCTTTCTGCAACTAAGAGCTTAATTAAGGACTCTAGTACTTGCACTTTGGAGAAAACTGAGCCTTTTATAATGAATCTGTTCCCTTGATCATGAAAATCAGATGCACAGCACAAAGACAGATGAATAACAACTCAAACAACATAGACATTTCATAATATTAGTACACTTAGTCTAAGAGCCAACTTTCAAAACACAGTGGTGAGGAGTCAGATAACTGAGGTATGATCAGTTTGTTTAAGTGTTGTACTTCACATTCCTTACCAGACCACAAAAAATCATCAGTGTGGACAAAGTTGTTTTAGGGATCTGAGGAATGGGAGAAATTCAAGGCAGGTTTTGCTCTTTGTTTGCAAAACAAAGAATTCAGCAGAGTTGTACAAAGCTCTGTGAGTACAAGCAGTGCTGCTACTACTAACAATTAGTAATCTAGTCTTTGTTGTGAAACAATGAAATTAATTAAGGGAGCACCTTGTTACTGTATAGGACATGCAGTAGGCAGGTGTTTATAGAAAGTGTACTAAAGAGCTAATTCTGCTAATGATTTTGTACACAAGACCGTATCTAGGTACTTTATATATGTGGCAGCAAGAAATACCTAACACAGTTCTTCCAGGAGAAGCTTTACTTTCCTTTGCTTCAGAACAGAATTCCCAACTTGCCAGTTAGAAAATAGATTTCATGTTCCCAAAGTCAAAACTTTCACAGCAGCCTGTCCCCCCAAGCAGAAATGATTTCTTAGCATCAACACAAAAAAAGTCCTTCCATTTTTAAAAAGGAGAAGGGGCAGGTTTGCCTGGGGAAGGAGGGAATGAGACTACCCCCTTTTAGGAATAGGTATTTCTGCTGATGTCCCATGCTGTGAGCAAGTAGCCCCCCAGCTCCTATCAGACTTGCACTACCTCTACCTGCTGTGCAAGACCAGTGCTGTACTCCTGTCATCCAAGGGAGTATGTGCATGCATGACTACTATGTTCTAACAAACTGCGCATTGAAGATCACAGAAACACAGAATTATTGAGGCTGGAAAAGACCTGTGAGATTATCAAGTCCAGCCTATGACCTAACTACCACATCAGCTAGACCATGGCAGTAAGTGGCACATCAAGTCTTTCCTTAAACACCTCCATGGATGATGATTCCACCACTTCCCTGGGCAGTCCATTCCAATATTTAATCACCCTTTCCATGAGGAAGTCCTTCCTGATATCCAACCTAAACCTCCCCTGATGCAGCTTCAGGCCATGCCCTCTCATCCTGTCACTAGTTGCCTGGGAGAAGAGCCCAACCCCTTCCTGACTAGAACCTCCCTTCAGGTAGTTGTAGGGAGTGATAAGGTCCCCCATGAGTCTCCTTTTCTCCAGGCTAAACAACCCCAGCTCCCTGAGCCTCTCCTCGTAAGATTTTTCCTCTAGTCCCTTCACCAGCCTTGTTGCTCTCCTCTGGAACTGCTCCAGCACCTCAATATCTTTCTTGAAGTGAGCAGCCCAGAAACGCACAGAAGACTCAAGGTGAGGCCTCACCAGTGAAGCAGTGAACCTGGAAGTGAGTTTTAGGGCTGCAAAAGATAGGACATTTGGCAAATTCTATAAAGAGACATAAGGTCAAAAGTGAGAATTATTTTGTCTACTGAAAGAGCTGTGATTAATTTTTTCTTATAGGACTGCAATTTGTCAAGGAAGGTATTTATTAGTCTTCACCAGATAAGCAGCTCTGTGTGTGAGAGATCACGCATGCCACCTCAGGAGGCCATGAGACCAAACTCTGCATGCCCAACTGTGGTTTCTGGCAAATTGGTTTTATGAATAATCGGAGATGGTTTTTTTGAAGGGGACAGAGGTGTTGTTTAACCTACCAGAAATGTAGGTTGCTGTCTGAGCAAGACTCCAGCCTCAAATGATATAATGACCACTTTCAAGACACTGACCTGTGTTTGCAGATATAAACTCAGAGTTATTACTTTATCTCACCCAATACACGTGCCTAAACTCAATTTAAGAGTTACATGACTTCTGAAGGGGAGTTGTAATAAGCAAGGACATATGTCAGACTTGAACAGAAAACAGCAACTGTTTATAGAAGGAGTGAAGTATCAAACCTTCACTTGAACAGCTGGACCCCTCCTGTCTGTCCTTACAAAGAAGAAACCTTCTAGCTCTAAGCAAAAAATTGTTATGGCTATTTGACAGAAGCAATTGCATAAACATACTGTTTTAAATCATGAAGAGAAAAAGCATAAAAGACTTTTTCAGGATGGACTGCATTTATATGGGACAGTTACCACTATATTACTTCATCAGCAGCAACTGCAACATTCCTGAAGAAATATATTGACACATAATTAGCAACTGTGGCTTCCAATGAACAACTCATTCTAGAATTGCCCTGTTCTGGGATTTAAGGGTGAAACTGTGGGGTGGGAAGTAGCAGAACTGAAATAAATTATAACCATAATTGAGAAGGGGCATGAAAACACAGCTGCAAGTAAACCCTGTAGACTGAAGAAGAGCAGAGTACTCCTCCACACCCACTACTTGCAAACAAACAAAAGCTGATTCATGCCATGTTAGATAATAATTAATCATTTAGTAGACTTTTAGTGTAATGCTACTTCAACTTCTGACATACTAAGATCAGTTCAATACTCAATAGTAAATGTGTTGCAATATAGACATGCAGGGTGTTGTTTAGGTTTGGGAGGAGAGGGAGTTTTTTATTGGAATTTTTTACTCTCTGTTTAGAGTTTCAAAATCTTGCAGTATTTGTATGCAGTTAGTGCTCTACTTACAATTCAGAACTCAGATTCCTTAACATTTTTATCATGGAAAAAAAACTTACAAGAAACTTAGCAGTCATATGCCTACAGATACAATTAACAGGTACGAGGTGGTAGAGCAGTGTATATTTTAAAACATTCTAGATCTTTCATACACTATTCCAGTATATAACAGCACTTGTAAAGAATCCTAGAAAAGGAACGTACAGTATTTCAGACTGACACTCTTACCAACATAGAATTTAATTTTCTATGTATGCATTTATTTTACTTTACTTCTTTGAGGGTTTGTTTTTTTATATTAAAGCAGCTTCTACCAATCTTTAGGAGGTAGTTTTGGACTACATCTCATTTGTGTGGCTAGGGCAGAAGAGCCAAAGTGGTTTCTAAGGCGGTTGAGACCTCTAGTGTCCAGTTCCTTCGTTGCATGACTAATATTTTTCTCCTGTTTTTCCAAATAACAAGAAACTGTTCATCTTGTTAATGAAGTGGTGACTATTGAATTGATGGGATAACTCATCTATTTCAGTTTCTGCCTGTTCATGTTCCTACTGAGGAAGAAAAGAACGATCCCATTCTTTTTGCCAACAGAGTCCGACAAACCATGGCAACGTATGTAATCAGTCATGAAGAAAATATTTGAGAACTTTTATTTTATATCCAGCAATTCCACATATATGCTAGCCACAAAGTACAATTTAGTCAAGTCCCAGGTTCCATATATAGAAATTGCTCTAGATTTTCACTAAGGGGTGTCAAATTCCTATACTAAAACACCCCAATTGTTTTTATGTGGAGCATGAAGAAGGTTGTCTTACATTGGAACATAGTATGTTCAATTTATGGAAAACTGAAATAAATTGCTCCCTTCTTTGCTTGGCAAGAATAAGTGGGTGGTTTATCCTCCACAGCTACTGGGCTGCATTTACAAGACTGTAAATCTCAAAAGATCATGACACTGCCATAATAATAGTTTCACAGCTTAGTTTCAGTTTCACAAAATGGTTTGGATTGCTTTATCCTGCTTGCAGCAGAGCAAGAATAAATTATAATTTGTTTTGTATATTAGCTTTAAAGCCAATCAGAGAGAAGCAAAACAGTCAACTAAAAGCAATTTGAATGTAAGAAATAGATTTTTCTTTTTCCTTTATTTTGTTTTAGTGCCCTGAATGTGCCAGTCACTGATCACACTTTTGAAGATTGCAGACTAATGATTTCA
>NW_009953205.1:116939-125205 GCF_000747805.2 Chaetura pelagica | reverse complement strand
TCAGCAGGACAGCTGACTTTACCCATGGAAGCTGGGCTAGTGGAGTTCACCAAAATTAGCAAGAAACTCAAGTAAGGGATGTTTAGCTGTTGGTAACATAATTACTGCAGTGCTGCAGATGTTGATGGCCATCTATAAAAGGATAAATTGCCTGACATCCGACTTGGTCATATGTAATATAATGTATTTATATATACAACCTTCACACATAGCTTATATAGAAATCAGAGATAAGAAAAATCTCAGTATGAAGTAATCCCAAGTAATTTTTTTGGACAGGGCCACAACAGGACAAATGCATTTAGCTAATCTTTTATCACCAAAAGGTGAGGAAGATAGAGCAGTACCTATTTTAGGCACTTGAATCTTGGTGCCTAATTTAAACTGGTTTTATGGATATGCACAGGCAGTTTGTGGTAGGAAGTAAAAAACCTCTCCAGCCTGAGAGTTCAGCTAGGGGCTTACTGTTCTTAGTTGTAGTGTGCAGCCATATTCCACTAGTGGTGTTGACATTTTCTGTCTGGATACAGTGGAATCTGAGGGCTGAACCACTTAATCATGCACTAACTCCATCAATTATCTGTCTTGGTTGTAGTCAGATCTGAAGTATGTGCACAGTGAGTCTTGACTTACTACGTATGGGTTTCAAATCCATTTATACAACACTGTCTAGAACCATCTTCAATAATGACATGGCAATCCTAATTATTCTTACTGAGCTGCAGTGGTGTATTTCTGCAGAGAGATCAGATACTTCTCAGGCTGTGGTGTTACTAGTATTTGGGCAAAGAGTTAGCTAACAGAGCTGAAATCTAGCCTAGGAACTGGACAGATGATTCTCGTTTGTGAAGTTACTCTAAGGAAGTCTAATATATCCAGGTGTAGAACTATCGGCTCCTAATAACTGAGGGAACAGTTCTAATAGCTGATTTCATGTGAAATACCAGGTTGGAAGTACCCCCATACTCTGGCTATTTTTTGTCTTTGAACACTGTAATAACTCCTACTGAAATTCCATCTGTCCAAGATCAGTTGTATAGAAATATCTCCTCTCCCTCATGTTTGCATAGCCTAAAATGGAATCATGTCAGAGAGCAGTTGGATACCTTTGCTGCTATTGCAAGTGCTTCCAAAGGAGGAAGAATTGGAATTGAGGAGTTTGCAGAGTACTTGAAGCTGCCTATTTCGGATGTCCTTAAAGAGCTGTTTCTACTCTTTGACAGGGTGAGTAGTTGGTTAACTGAATTCTTGACAATGTTTTACTGAAAATCACATGCCAAAAGGATATTTAATTATTTATGTCCAGCTTAGTAAATGCTTCTTGGTTAGCAATTCCTGTAGGCAAGATAGCTGACTCCTACAGTTTTCTTCTTCAGTTTTGATGGAAGAAGGCCAGTCAGTTTGTAGCTTGTGAGATGACAGCCATCTCTTGGACGAAGTTGCTGTGCCATCAAATGATAATCTCCATGCTAGTAATGGCTGACTGCTCCTTTTGCCTACCCCAGATTTTGAGCTTATGTGCACTCTGACAGCTTAATTAACTGATGTAGCTGTAGAGTAGATAATTGAAGGCAAATGGAAACTGACTAGAGTGTATGTTCTTGCTGTGTTTGTGAAGGGTGTTATTAAACATTAAAAGGACTCCTTACCTATCTTCAGCATAAAGGAAGCTGTGTGTTAATCTGATCAGTTGGGCTTTCCCTCATAGTCTGTGGCCATCCCTCCCATTTTCTGCTTCTTTCTGAAGATGAGAAAAATTGCCCTGTGCATGCACTCTTGTAACTATACCAGGATAGCATAGAATATACTAGACTATATACATGCCTATTCTAGAGCATAGCATAGAATTCATCTTACTTCTAGGCATCCAATATGGGCTACATTGCAAGCAGCACCTTGTACTGCAAGTGCTTATGAACTAAAGTTTGTTTCTTATTGTAGAGGCTCTCCCAGTTCAGCATGACTCTTCCTGATCGAGTTAGCTTTAGCAGTACACCTGTCCTTGGAAGGTCACTGGGTTGTATATGTGGAATAAAACTGTTTGAGGATTTTTCCAGATGAAAAAGGTTTTACCAGCTTAAAAAGAAAGAATAACCTAATGTATTTCCTTAATTGCTGAACGCATTGAAGTTCTTCCTTCATTCTTGCCTCCCCATCTTGCACCACGCCTATGAACAGGTAGTGTGAGTCCTGAAGCACAATACATAAAATGGAAATATGGTTTGGCAACCAAAATAGTTCAGAGCAATAAACATTCCTTTCGCTTTTATATCTGGCACAACATCTTCAGTGACTAGAATCAGGAATGTAATGCTCAATTAACTGAAAAGTTGAAGGCATATAAGATTGCAAAAACATACAAGACTGTAGTAAACTTTTGCTACTTTGATCTTTAAGGATATCAGCTTAACCAAGGAACGGTCACACTGATGTGGAAGGGCTTTTTTCAAATTGCATTAATTATAAGCACAGGTATTTTGAGACTCCTGCTCTGTGGCTTTCAGCCTCATCATTGTTTTGCTTTTCTAATAAGATTCCTTAAATCACAAGTTCAGAATGCAGAGAAGAAAAAAAAAAGAAGCATATCAGCAATTGACAGAAACTACTGAGGTGTGGGATGACTGGCAGCTGGAGACATGCACAGACATGGTGAGGTCTAAGCAGGCAGATAAGCTGTGTTTGTTACCACGCCCAGCTCAGAGACATAAAGGCGTTGGAGAGTTACAGAAGTGCTGGATCTCTGAGAAGCTCCCTTCAAGAAATCTTTGCAATGTTCCTCGTTAAAGCTTTGCTGAGTGGAGGAAGTGGCAGCAGTCATGGAGGGAGCCTTGCACGTGGCCTTGGAGGTCTCCTAACAGGAGGTGGACATGGAGGGAATATTGGAGGACTTGTTGGAGGTCTTGTCAACCTTATAAGTGAAGCAGCAGCTCAGTATAACCCAGAGCCACCTCCACCTCCTCACAGTCATTTTACCAATGTGGAAGCTTATGAGAGTGATGAGATCAGACAGTTCCGTCGCCTTTTTGCCCAGCTGGCTGGAGATGATATGGAAGTGAATGCCACAGAGCTAAGGGACATCCTGAACAAAGTTGTTTCCAGACATCAAGACTTGAAGACAGAAGGCTTCAGCTTAGACACGTGCCGTAGCATGGTAGCTGTCATGGACAGTGACACAAATGGCAAACTGGGCTTTGAAGAGTTTAAGTATCTGTGGAACAACATCAAAAAATGGCAATGTGTGTACAAGCAGTACGACACCGATCAGTCAGGCACTGTTGGCAGAGCTCAGGTGCCAGGTGCCTTGAAGGCTGCTGGGTTCCATCTGAGCGAGCAGCTCTGCCAGGTGCTGGTGCGCAGGTACGCGGACGGGGACGGCAGCTTGGATTTCAACAACTTCATTAGCTGCTTGGTACGACTGGACAGCATGTTCCGGGCCTTCAAGTCCCTGGACCACGATGGAGATGGACAGATCAAAATGACCATTGAAGACTGGCTGCAGCTGACCATGTATTCGTGAAGGCATAGCAGAGAAGAATAAGCTTCATCTGAAGATATACATGGAAGACTGCAATGCTGTACTATAGAGCTGTAGTCTTTTCCTTATTCTAAGGCAGATGTGGGTAGCTGAGCTTATAGTGCTGTGATTCTTCTTGTGCATGCATTAGTTTGATTTTCTGAAGGGTTTGGGTAAGTTGTTAGTTGTGTAAGTCTGTCTAAGAAACTATCTTCAAACTGAGGGAATATGTTGAAGGATCAAAGATTAGTTATTTCTTCATGTAAAGTGGCTTGTATATAACTATTAACTAAAAGGCTCATAAGTTCGGCATTTCTCTGTGATGCTACTGTTTTGATTTGTCAGCATTTGCTAAGCTGGAATAAAGCTCTGCCTGCCTGAAGGCAATCATTAGGTAAGAGAGTTGTGCAGTTATTCCTAACAAGGAGAAAAACATGAGAGTTGCCATAGTTATAATGGTCAATGAATTTACATAATCATATAATTTCCTCCCTACTTCTGCTTTTTCATGCTTGTCTCCTGAAGCAAAACCTGAGTGATATTGTCAGTTCTACCTGCCAGCCAGGACAAAATTGAAGATGTATCGGGCTACTGTTACAACCTTTTTCTCCTTCCTACAATTCTATTAACTAGTCTTTTCTCTTTTTTCTTGAAGCCTTATTATAGTTATAATGAAAACAACTTAAAATACTACATTTATATTTAGAGAGGCTTGCTGTAATAATGCAGTCACAGAACAGCCAGCCAGCCAAAATCAACCTCTGGCGTTTTTTAGTTAAATTTTATCAGGGTGCAGTGTCCCATGCAAGCCAGTTATGCAGTTTTGTCTAAGATATCAATTTGAGGAAAAGGAATAACATGAACTGTCAAAGGTGCATTTCCTTGAATTAAGGATTGCACAGTTGATGAAAACTGCTCTGGCACTACAATGTAACAAGGCAGATTTTTCAGCAGGGCTCTGCTGCTTTAGAAGGAACTTGCTGAGGGTGTGTGCTAGCTGACTGGAATGTGAAAGGATGAGTTGAGCAGCAAGGCCTCTGCACTACTGTAGTCTCCAGATTTAAGAGTGCACCTGCCCCTCCCAGGGAGACATCCGTGACTAATTGAGAAATACCACACAATACCTGCAGGGCACTTGGCCTAATAGTATTTTCCAAACTGATGAAATCTTCCTGCTGGTATACCTGCAGAAGTTTTTACTTGCAACTTAGGAAAAAGTGACTTACAACCTCTGCCTGCTTTTTTCCTCCTGCACTTTAATACTAGGCTGACTGAAACAGTATAAATATTCAGATTGGCCCAAATGGTGATGAAAGAGGTCAGTTCTTCCTAATGGCATTCACCTCTCTCAGTTATTCAATGGAAAAGCACAGTTATCCACAGTGCTGTTGGTGCTGGTCACAGAAAAGTCAGCACAAGGGGAAGTGCAACACCTCCAGGTGAGCACCACCCTACAAGGTTTGTTTCCCTTTCTGACTAGTTAGAACTTGCATGTATCAACAAGCAGTGGAAATTTTGGAGTCATCATCTTAGATGATGAGCCTGGATATAAATGTGAGAGGTGCATCTGTGGTTCTGCCACACTTTGGTCCAGATCTAGCTTCTCTGGAGTAGCAGCCCTGTAAGTGACACAGGGTTTCCCTCACTGAAGACAGTCACAAGTGCACACACACACACTTGGGCTTTCCAGCTACCTGACATAGTGAGAAAAAAGTTTTGAGGCAGTAGTACTAGGCTGAATCTGCCTTGCAGTCCTTGTGCAACTCTAAATGGAGACTGCTAATGACAATGCAAACTTTGTTGTTTCCCAATGTGTAAGATTTACTGTATTGTACCAAAAAAAGCCCAAACAAACCCCTATTTACCATAGCATGCTATGGTGGAAATAATAGCAGAAAACTAGTTTCCTTAAAGAAAACAAGAGTTTTTGAGGTTATGCTGTATTTTGGTTATTTTGTGTGACATAAATATAGAAATATAAATATTGATGTTCTGCTCTGCTATTTAGAAGATTTGAGCTTAGCTCAAATATTGCTTCCTTGAAATACTCTGGGGTGTGTGGGCTGCAAGGCATAGCAGCTAGATATACATGGACAGACTATTACAACTGCTTGCTTGCAATTCTGCTACACAAGCACCCAAGGTTTTCCTGCATTTCCAATGTAACTCCCCCCTCTTTTTCCAGTCAACAGCCCTATCGTTTCTCCTTAACCAAAACACCAGGTCTGGCCTTTGGAAGTGAGCCAGGATCCTAGGGTTTAGTAGAGCTAGTCACAACATGATCTTGCAAGTATAGTTAAGTTTATTTCCTACTCAGATGGCTGGCGTTCTGTGTATCAGATTGCCCTCAGTTTTGATTACTGGGTTTTAGCACTTTGATGAAAGCAATACAATCCTTGTCATTTTTCCCTGTGTAGCCAAAGCTGTGTTAACTGATTTCAGAAGTTGTTTTTTAATGATGCTATTTTATTTAAGCTTACTTCCCCATTTTCTTCCTTTGATACTTATTCTTAACACTAAAAATAAATTTAAAAAATACTCTAATGGCAAACAATCCTTTTCTAAGAATACAGTCTATAAAACTTTCCAAAAATAATATCTCATGTAACTTTGAACAATTGTTGTCTACACTTTTGCTTCAGTTGTTTTAAGAGTTTAGGTTGGATACATTTTGAAATTAGATGTTATTCTTCTGGGAACTATGATATAGCCAAAATATTTAAAGTCAAACTCTGCAACACAATGAGAGCACTGATTTGTAAATAAAATAGCATTTATGAGATAATATTGTCCTTTTGTAGTTATTAAAAACTGACAAAAGTTATATTGCTTAGGCACACATGAAAGTAGCTTAAAGACTACTCATATTTTTGCTAAAAAAAAAATCCTTAAAATTCATAGGTTTTTAAAGTACAAGATACTCAAAGGTTGCATGTCGGCAAAAAAGATTTCTTAGACTATCAATAAAGAAAATAACAGTTGTCTGTACCAAACAGTCCAGAACTGGTTTTGAAGGCTAAATAAAATTGTATTTTAATGGTTTTAAATCCTGTCAGATACATGGCTTGATAAAGAAAAGTTAGTATCGAAATCATTATTACATATGTGTTGTTAATCAAGGACCATCTTAAGACCTAAATTCAATAACAGAAATCCCTGTTCTGTAGAACCCAACATTTTAAAAGCACTTCTACAGAGCAGCCTTAGCTTTTTCTACTAGCAAGCTCCATATTATTCAGCAGCAGAAGACCAAGAACAGGAAGGTTAAGGTTGGTACACTCAAATTAGTGGGAGAGCCAGAAAGACTCTAGATCTGGCTGTTCACTGCCGATTTACCCAGGCCTCTCTGGCTTGGCTGAAAATGTTCTTTGCTGCTCTGAGACTTAGGGAGTCCACTTTTTAAGAGATCTTTTTCTTCTTGAAATGTACAACACCTTATCCACAAAAGGAACTCCACACTTTTTGTTTGCTTTTAAAATGTTTTTGACAAATGCCCTTATTGTGAATGTTCCAAACTATGAGTTACTTTTTCATTAACTGCTCTGTGTCCCATCACCTAACACTTACATACGACTTCTTCCCCAGACTGGATGTTTTCCAAAACCCTCAAGAAACTTTCAGTGTGGTCACAGGAGCACCACTGACTTAAGCATGTATTTCAGTGGGCATCTGGGATTTTCCCTATCTGCAATTATAATGCACTTACACAGAATTAATCAGGGATCCCATCAAAGCAAGCTTCAAATGTTTTGTTGATGTAGCTTTGTAATTAACACACTGAAATGTTCGGTCAGATCAAAACTGGGATTATCAGAGAGGACGTTAAACTGAATTCATTGCACTTCTGCCTGAAAAGGTAGCACAGTGTTTTTGCTTCAAAATAGCATGTAGGGCACTGCATTTGCTTCAAAGAAAGGCTTAAGATAGACCGTGTAGATTTACTGCATCATCAGGCTATACTTTCACTGTCATGTATTTTATTGCTGAAGGTTCTTCCAATGAATTAAGGCAACAGTCTCAGTGCTGGCTTGTTTATCCTAGGATGTTGCATTTGCTTCTGAACTTTAGCAAAGTTCCAGTGCTACAGGAAGTGTTACAGTTACCTTAAACACATATATTCCAGTTCTTGTTAGGATATGGCTCCCAAGAAGCCTCTAAAGAAAACCTTGTAAGTTGTTTTAAATCTTTTTTTGTTTGGGTGTTTATGAGATAGAAATTGATACAAAATTTCTAGCTACTGAAAAAAATGTATATTGCTACGTCAGCCCTAGTATTACATATATTTAGCAAGCTGCTGTTGGTTTTTGCAGGAAGAACAAGTGCCTCGAGTGTTGTAAACTGTGTTAGTGCATATTGTGTAGTTGATAGATACAACAGTTTTAAAGTGTTTTGCTATATTAATTATAACTACTGCCATGCGTATTTTGGTTACAGAATGGAGATGGCACCATTGACTTCAGAGAATATGTAATTGGTTTGTCTATTCTCTGTAACCCAGCCAACACAGAAGAGACTATTCGGATGGCATTTAAGGTAAGTCCAATTTAGTGTAAATCTACAAACCTGACAAATCAAGACTGACTGTAAATTGTGTTACCTTTCAAATCATAAGTTTATAGTTTTAATCTGTTATGCAAATGTGAACGATACTCTTAAACCAATTGACATTTCGAGTGTGAAGGAGAGGGAGAGAATTGCAGGCATCAGCTTCATGGAAAAGGGTTTTAAAAGCCATTTGAAGACACTAACAAA
>NW_009953205.1:101678-116908 GCF_000747805.2 Chaetura pelagica | reverse complement strand
GTTTTTTTGGATGAAGTTTTTTCTGTTGTCATTTTTCAATGTCACAAGTAGACAATAGATGGAGCAATATCCTCTTGTGGGTCAAGCACTCAGTAGAGTCACTGTTGTTAACATAGAGGAGCCAGGGGGGGAAATCAAGAAGGGCTATTCAGGACTGGCACATCCAAAATGGGGCTGCATCTAAGGTCCATTGGCTTGTACCTATGTGAGGACCCATGTCCTGATACTACAAGCAGTCAAAGAGCAGTTGCTCCTTTCAGATCTCAGGTACAAGCAGACAATGTGTGCCCAGGGATGTCCCAGTTGTGAGTCCCTGAATAGGAGAATGCTCGACTGAGGTTTTTTTTAATAGATCTTTGTTTGACACATTCAGTTATTTTACCCACTAATCTGTTCTTATGAGCCATACTGAACAATATACTGAGATATGGATCATGTTCATCTTAAACTGGGTAGTTTTTAGTGCTGATGTATACTCAGGAAGTACCAGAATTTTTATGGCCATCCATTATATCCAGTGGCTGCTTCACAGATAAGCCCTACAGCAGTTCAAAGTGATTTCTGCTTTTTTTTGAGGGATGTTTTATCACTAGATTCCTATGAAGAAGCAAGCCTAGAAGCCATTGTTGCTGTTTCATTGTTTTGCTGTCTAGACTATACTCTTCAGTATCTTAACAGTTGTGCTGATTATAAAATTAGTAATTTGTTTGAATTCCCAGTTTCAGCATGCAGGAAATGACTGGTTTAGCTGGTAAAAGCCTGTTTCAGTCTGAAATGGAATTACTGGTTTCCTTTTGCTACTTGTTTTCTTTGCCACTAAATGTACTTTGCTTTGCAATGGGAAAATTTGCCTGTAGCAAGTAATTAAGAATTCCTGCCATCCATCCCTTGTATTTCTGAAGGGGTTGATTCATAGCAGATGCTTACTGTCACTGTGCTGGGAAGGATGGGATGATCAGTGTACATACACTGCCTGCATTCCCATCACTAGAATTCCTTATTAATGACAGTAACTCCTTCGTGGATGACTGATTACATACACTAAAATTTAGGTATTTTATATTACAGCATAACTATGGCAAGTTTAATCTGATGGCAGATGTTCCATAACTTTATGAAAAATAAGACTAAAGCCTAAGATGTTCCAGTATAGAATGGCTGAATCTACTAAACCCTTAGCATAGCTCATGGTGACAATAAACATAAACCTTTGATTGTGTTTTGGTTTTATTAGGTTTGTGTTTTACTGCTGAACTAATGCTGCAAGATTTGCTTGTTTTTGCAGAATGTTCTAATCCAAACTATAGAGCATGTATATTGCTCTGCTAAGCATCTGCTTAGTCTTATTCCAGAAAAAAAACAAAGTATCCTTTGCAAGAGAGAGTAGCTGAGATGCAAACATTCTCTTCAAATCCCAGACATTGTGTATCACCTCTCGAATGCTAGAAATCTAGTATGGGTGGCTGATGTGTACAGAAGGTTCACAGGCAAACTGACGCTAAAGCATTCCTACACTTTATGTCTTCTCCAGCTCTTTGACATGGATGAGGATGGCACTATAAAAGAAGATGAGTTTGCTTCTATCATTCAGTCAGCTCTGGGAGTGCCCGAGCTTGATGTTTCCATGCTCTTTAAAGAAATAGATGCAGATGAAACTGGGAAGCTGTCCTATGGTAAGTTACATCCTTTTGTAACATAGAGCACTCTGATAGTCATATTGACAGAGTCTCCTGCCTTTTTTTGTCCCTGATAATATCTGATAGTTCTCCTACCCCTTTTCTGGGGAAAACTGTTAAAGCACAGACCTAGATACCTTGTGTGATGTGCCTGAGACACTTCAGAGGAAAGGAACTGGAGATCAGCTTCAGTAAAAGGAGCAGACACAGAAATTGTCTTGATTCTGTTGCTGCATTTAGTAGCTGTATTTTTTATATTTTTCAGATGAGTTCAAGGACTTTGCACTGAAGCATCCAGAATATGCCAAGTTGTTTACTACATACCTAGAGCTACAGAGATACCAGTCAGATATGTTGGAGGAGGATGACATTGAGCCACCTGAAGTCAAACACAGTCTGACTAGAAAGGGTGTGACCCCAGTCTCAGAAACAACACCACTTACAAGAAATAAAGTCTGTCCTGAAGGCAATGAAGAGGATAACTCAAGCACCTCTGACAAAAAGGATGACTGAGTTAAAGAATTCAGCTTTTGAATTCTATATTATTTTTTCCCTAGCTATTCATAAGCACAATTGAAATAGAGATGGAAGTTAAAATTTAAAAAAAAAGTTTCTTTTTTTACTTTCATATCAAGAGGAGTTATTCCTGTTTGAGCATAAGGGGAAAAACACTGTAACTATTCTGTCCTTGATGTAAGTACCACAATACTGGGAATGTTGTTCACTGTATTGCAAGGTCATGCTTCCACAAAAGTTACAGATATGTTAGGAGGGGTAAGAGGCTCCAGCACTGCAGTGGCCTCTCAGAATGGAGGCTGAGGAGTCCACCCATGTAAAAACAAGTAGAATTTTTGGTACTGCTCAGTTCCTCTACCTCCTCAATATGTCTTAAAGGGAAAAAAATGATACTTGAGTGCTTTAATTTGCAATA
This sequence comes from Chaetura pelagica, assembly GCF_000747805.2. Classification (NCBI taxonomy): domain Eukaryota; kingdom Metazoa; phylum Chordata; class Aves; order Apodiformes; family Apodidae; genus Chaetura; species Chaetura pelagica. Next base: position 114,301 of record NW_009953205.1, on the reverse strand, counting down.
TCCCTTAGCCATTGTCCAGTTTTCTGAGAAACACAAATCAGTTACAAGATGCTGAGAGCTGAAGCTGGTGTTTTCTTTTAGCTGTCCTTAGATTTCCCTTAACTACTTGTGAACTATAAAACTTAAGCTTCTGAACAAGACGTGCTGATTCACTGATGTTAACAGAAGCAGCTTTAGGCTTAAAGGCTAGTTAAAGATGGAAATGGCTGCACTTCTAACAACAAACTAATTGGAATTTCAGGATAGCAGCTCACAGTGTAGAAGAAAATGTAGACAATAAGACTAAGAACTAATGGACTATTTCAAAATAAATAAAAGTGTTTACAGTACAGCTCTTCAGGATCTCATTAGGAGGAACAGTTCGAACTTCAGCATATAGTTAGTCTAGTAAGTATCAACAGAGGAACGTGTCCTTGCTCTGCAAAGCTTTAAAGGCAAATATGCAGTCAAACCATAGTTCTAGTAAATAGTACCTACTCTAAAGTTGTCTCCTAGAAACTATGTTTGCATTACTGTGCCATTACTCAGTATGTTCTTAGGGTTTGATTCATAACGAAGTTTTTTCTAGTCAATGATCTGAGTAGATTTTGCTTCAGTCCCCTCTAGTGCACTGGAAATTGGGTGTTTACCTTTTTCCATCCTTCATTTGAATGCACTTAATACAATATTTAAAATATATAGGTATTTATGCAAATAACTTCTAAATAAAATCTTGGAAGGGGTGGAATGGCCAAATATGTTCAAATTAAAAATGAGATGAGCAAAGTATAGAATGTCTAGTACCAAAACCAACCAATTATCAGCAGGTTTTATATGTGAAACGGTAACTTCAGCCTCTGAGGTACTGCTTGCATTGTCTGGCTGCAAGTTCATTGCCTTGTTTAATATTTCTGTGTTTATAAATGTGCCTATCCTGTTTTTCACATGCTTAAAATAAATCTATATTTTTAAGAGACTTGATTTGCACAGCTAAGTCTTTTTAGTACAGCAGGAAGAGTACACTGCCTACCTCAAGGAGGGCTGGGGGTATTTCCAGGAAATCATCCTTATGTTATCTTATCTTGACAAACACAATGCAACCTGAAGTTGGCATTTTTAGTTCCAAGTGTGATGGCACTTTTCTTTATCATAAGGCTAGAAAAGTAGGACAGGACTGATGTTATTCCAGAGTTAGTCTTGCTGACTATCTCACCGAAAGGGGATAGCATACAAAGATCTTCAGGTGTCTGAAAAGGTACCTCTGGTTTCTGACAGAAAATAAGGCATTACCTCTTACAGGTAGAATGAGTGACCTCAGCCACAGCCACAGCTGAGAAGTAACAAATGTGGCTTTCTGTAATATGAATGTTGGGAGAGGATTTTATTTCACTTTAGAGAAGGAGAAGCAGGAGTTACCCTCAGCTGGCTGTATAGTTAGATAGAACACACGTTAATTTCTTGGCAAGGATGTTTTTACCTAGCGTGGTAACCACAGCAATCAGCTTTTCAACCAGCAGTAACCTTTCCAAAGATAACTTCTATTCCAACCAGTAAGAAAAAAATATGACAAAGACCTTCAGGTCTGGGAATGCCAAGGGTGCCTTACTTGTGCTCCTGTTGGTTGTAGGCACATCCAACAGCTGGAGCACTATGCTGCCCAATAGTGCAGCATATTTAGGACTAGTGATTTTACAAAAATCTGCAAGTCATGCAAGTGCTTTGTGATTAAAGCTAAAAATATTGTGTATATATAAAAGTACATGTCCCAATAGTTTAAGGAGGAAAGGCCTCAAGTGGGTTTAGTATGTAGCAGTGATTCAACTATGCTCTGAAAAGAAATTAGCTAAATGTTAGAGACACTAACTCAATATACACACGTCTGCTTGATGTGCGGGAAGGGAATACATTAATTTCTAGGCATCATTGTGCCTCGGGGAGCTTTTAAAAGGACCAAACTAAAAGCACTCTGCAATAAGCAGGCATTACATTAAGTGGCAGAGCAGGAACTAAACAAAAGAAGAAGGTTAAAAATACTAAACAGAAAATGGTTCTCAATCAGACATTGAGAGATGACACCTTTCTGCCTGAGACTTCCGAGGTGCAAGTTCTTAAGTCTAAAGGGGCTTACAGATAATTTTGAGTCCTGCACAGTAGAGCTAGAAAGGTTTATTTGGTCCCATGTCACCACAGGAAATATGATATATCTGATCAGTACTTCTGTCATGCTATAACATGGATTTGATGATCAGTCCTTCATGGACATCAAAATAAGACACTGTAAATCATACCCCGAAGCTCCAGCAATGTTAACTGAACAAGGGTGAGAATCAGATGAGAACAAGTCTATTACAAGAGGAAAGCACAACTACTCAAGAACACAAGCCCGTGGATTTGAATTTCATGTTTTCTGATAACTATGTACATACAATCACTATGAATCAATCTCATTTACATTTTTTTAAAGCTAGGCTCCTGTTTCTGACACATGAAAGGCAATTGCAGGTCACTTAGAAAAGCAGATCTTTCTAATTCACCTTGGAACAAGGAAGATACTAGTACTGTAAATCCTGATCAATTTCTTTCAGAAAGATGAATCATTAAGGTCTCCACTGGCCAAACCAAAGGTTGATTTCTGAGCAAATGATCTTCTAAGACAAGAAGAACTTAAAACCATATATGTAGTTTTCTTTGCTGTGTCAGTGGCACTTCCTAAATAAATACAAAAATACAGATAATACATCCAGGTTTCATGTCAGATCACACTGTTCTAAGATCTGCCCAAATCACATAGTTCCAGGCTGGGTTGCTGTTCACCAACAGAACTATAAGGAACAGTAACACTGCTGGAGAGCACCCAACAGTGGATGTCCTGTTTTCACAGTTAACAGCTGTGCAGCATCAGTCAGAGGTACCAAGCCAGTCAGTGGCAGTTGCTGCTTCTGAGCTTTCACACTCATCTACAGGAGAGCAAGTCAGGTGTCAAACCATATTCCCACAATGCTCCTGTGGATGTTACCTCCTCTTCCTCATCAGCTTGCTCCATAACTTGTGGGGGAAAATAAAAGTTCAGTGATTCTCAGATGGTTTGCAATGGAAGTTTTGCAAGAGGGCTGCATGCTGTTCAACCATTCTCAAGAAGCCAGCAGGACTAAGAGCTCTGGGAGTCCAAAGAAGGGTGATATTGTGGGACAGGTCTAATGACCACTCATAGGACTGCTTCTCGCGATAGGGGCTGCTTGGTCACATCTGTCATCTGCCTAGCAATTCCCACATAAAACAAAGTGTTCTCCTGAGTATTAGAAGTCTGAGAAACATCTGTTGTGATCTTTTTTCCTATGGTAGTCAGCACACCAGGGCCCTATTCCTGGGTAATTCCTCAGGCATTATGTCAGTGCAAATAAATACACTGTTCTGCCTCAGCAGACATCTAGAGGTGTTGGTGTAGGTGGCCAAGGCATGGAAGCTCAGAAGCTAAGCGGAAAATATGTCACTACATATACAAATACACCCACATTCCTCAGTGGACAATCTACCTGTGACCTGGCCACAGCTTTCACCAAGAATTTTCATGCTGAGAAATACATATCTCTCACTTTGAGAAGGCCACAGTAAAAATTTTAAAATCCATTTTTAAGAAAGGTTTGAAAGGTCTGTAGTTACACTCCATACAATTTGTTAGGAAGGCTAAAGTCTGTTCAGAGTGGCATTTGGCTTACATTTTTCCAATCAGTTTTGCATCCCTTGAAACAGCCTTCCTTTCATCTCTACTTTCTCCCTTCACATTTCTGCCCAAAATACAGCCACTACCATTAAAAGCTGTATTCCACAATTATTAAAGTTAAGAAACTGTAAGATTAAAGCATAAAAATCACTGAATTGATTGTAATTCAGGGGATACTTATGCAGCATTCAGTTAACTACTTATACTGGCCTGCAGTAGGAGCAAAGGTTGCAAGGGATTTTAATGACATTTAATTAATTAATTTTAAATCTTTTGTCAATGAAATAACATTTATTGGACCGAATAGCAGTAGGGCGACGTTTGTCAGCAGTGCTTAAGTTGGCAGACTCTCTGTTACTATACATAGCCAGAGAGGCAGAAAGTAAACATCTTATAGGATTAGCAGCTATGTTCATAGCTGAGATGAAATTTGGACATTTCATTAGTATAAGATTGATTCTGACATTTCATAAAGCCAAAATGCAAACAAAAAAATGTGTCTGATATAAATACAGTATGCCGCACTCACTCAGTTAAAGTTCAAAAAGCACAGCAGGTTTAGTGCCATGACAAAGGAAATACAGAAGGGTCATTTAAGGACTCAACTTCTGCTAAGCACTTTTAGCATGTTTTTAATCCTGTGGGCATCAGATACTTCATATTTATTAAATACATAATAATATTAATAATTAGAAAAGATTAAAAAAATGCCATGGTTATTGTTAATGATGGTAAGAATTTACCACCCTCTTGAAGGAAAATCCTCTTGAAGGAAATTAACATAACAATTGATTACATTTTGTTAAAGTTTTAATTTATTATGCCATCCTATTAGTCTAAGATATTCTGTAACAACCACAGCTTGACTGGTTAGACTTCAGAGACACATCACAATAACAGGAAATACTTCATTACCTTAGCTAGACACTACCTACTCTTGTCTTGCTTTAAGCCCCTCATGCCACATCAGGTTAAAAGTAAATACATAACCCATTTTTAGTCTCACATCACAATTATTCTGTGTTTTCATGCTATTACATGCTGTCATGGGCTAAAAGTAAATAAATTAACATTTTTTCATCCGTTTTTATTAGACTACCTAGAAAATATTCTGTTCAAAATCTTCTTTTGCATGTTAAAATTAGGATCTTTACAGTTAAACCTGCATGCTCATTACTTTGTCCTAACCTGGACATAAGTAAGAGTGAGCATGTTTCTGTGAGCATGTTTCCCTAGTCTCTGGAAGTCTCCTTGAGTGTGTTATGTCTTGAGGTTATACCATGGCTGCACGAGACTCAATCTGGCAGTGTAAGAGCATTACAGCTGCAACAGGACTCATTCAAACCAGCCATAGATTTCATCTAGGAGGTTGAGGATTTGTAATTTCTAGGAACTGCTAGCAAAACGGAGGCCTTGTGAGAATGTTACTCAGTTTATGCTTCATTGTGAATTTGGTATTAACAAGACTACCCAATAAACACACACACAAAATTGTTCCCTTTCTATAAATTCAACAAACAGAATTTGCTTGTAGATGTGAGAATTCATTAGATTAAACCTGTAATCAAAGGCCTCTGCAGAGGAAAACTGCCCAGCCTTGCCATCCAATCTAGTACATTCCTTAACAATTGCTACTGTTGGAGAAGTTTTTTCCTCACAGTCTTCACTTTCTAGACTTCTGTTAATTTTAATTTAAGTTCTCTGGACATAGCACTTCAGCTCAAGCCCTACCATTCCTCAGTAGACTAAAAGGCTTTCTTTACCTAGTTTGCAGCCAATATTCCTGCTCATACACATCCAGCATAAGGCTTGGCTTTGATAAAACAACACAGCATTTCCTTCTCATGTCCACCTATCACTGGTCTGTAAGTCTTAGATCCTTCTCTGAAGAGCTGCTCCTAAGCCAGTTTCACCCATATTCTCTCTTCCTACAACTGCTCATTCCTGCCTACTGCAGTATCTTAGATTTGTTGTTACTGGATTTAAAAGACCTGCTTATTAAGAACATTTTGATCAGCTCAGATTATTGTTAAAAAGAACTTTCTTCTAAAAAAAATATAATAATTACTTCCCTTTTGTTAAGGGAAACTTCACTAAGCATCTGACAGCGCACTAGAAGCAAAGCACTACAAATTAGAGGGACATGATGAAAGCTTAGAGGCCATAATTGTTCAAAAAGAATAATTTCCTTTTCAAAGGTAAACATCAGCCTTGCAGACAAAGATAAGGCCAAGTGGACAATTAGGTCCACAAGTCTCTGCTCCTGCTCATATCTCCTGATATCAAAGATTGCAGGAAAATTCAAAATGTTTTCTTAGAACATAAAAAAGAAATGAACAGGAAAAAGTATAGGAGACTAGAAGGAGTCATACTAGAACTGCCAGCAGCTTTTAGGAAAGTTGTTTTCCTCAATGCCGGAAGTCTTTGAAACCGGAGATAACCAGCCATGAACTACAGCAGCCATTCAAAGCAAAAATAATTTAAAATGTTTAGATTTTGTACACTGGTCTTTTGAATGAAAGCCTGCCAACCCCAATAATGGTATTTCTTTGCATGCCTTTGATGGCCTGTCTCTTCTAAGCAGAAAAATACAGTGTCAATATACACTTTGGAAAGAAAAACAGTAGCATTTTCACCTATGCAGTTTGAGTCCAGGTTTGAATTATTATTTACTCAAATCTACAGTTAAACCTAAAACAACCTTTGAAATAAATGTGAACAGTAGTCATTCTTCCTACCTTTGCTATTGCCAGTTTTGAAGGTGAAAGCCTATGCTTTGTAAGTAGAAACTTCTCTTTTAGTAGAAAAGGTACTCTGTGGACCTAAGAGACCTAGCCCTTCAGACAATGCCAAATGATAGGAGGCTCTTTTGACAAAACTCGCCATTATTATTCATTTTATTACAATGGAATTCACAGCTCTAACAGAAGAAAGTAATTGAACTAAGTATTACATAAAGCACATAATTAGAGTTTCTATCTTCCCTGGATCATTAACAGCTTTTTAAATAGACAAGACAAAAGGAAAGTGACTGCCCTTCTGAAAGTTACACAGGAGGGTACCAGCACAGCAGAGACAGAAAAAGAAGAGTTTTGATTAAGTGTATTACCCTTGTGTGCTCATGGTGTCCCAAACCCCACAATCAGATTTGACATTCTTTGTTTTAATACTCTAACCGAGTTTTTGTTTGGTTTGGGGTTTTTTTCGGACATAAGAAGGCAAACTCAGCACCAGACCATGAAAAGCCAGACCATGTAAGAACAGATTAAATAGATTTGATAATTTATGGCAAGATGGTGCATTTATGCTCTTTTAGCAGCTTCTTCCCTATCAAAATAGTTCTACTGCTTACCTGCAGCTATCTCTGACTTGCTTGCTGTCACTAGGCACTTTCAGCGATACCTGATTCAAAACCAGGACTTGGTGCATGCTAAGGTGCAAAAGACAGATCTCAGCTCTCCATGCAGTCACACATGGATGCAGGCAAACTCTGCTCCAGCAGACACCAGCCTGCCAGCTCCGGTCAGTGTCTGACCTTCTGGTGGAGTCACTCAGTCTCAATTTACTCTTCTTTCAGTCTAGTGTGAACAATTTCACAGTAGACATAAAAACCCTCCCCTCCACCTAATGCCTTATTATTTTCCCAAGCAGAGTCCATCTAGCTTACATCAAAGGATTGGTCTTGTTAAGCCATTGTTTTATAAGTCTGCTAATATTTTTCCTGTCCATGATACAGAAGACACTGCTGATGGAAATATGTCAACAGGAAAACAAACAGGCAGCACTTGACATGCTATTAGTCCATGTCTGGGTGGATAAATAAATCATAGATCATAAGAGGGAAAACACTGTTTACTTCCAGTGGATTCATTACGCACACATCTTCCATACAGCATGGTGACAAACACACCCCACAAAAAGGATGTCACAATGTACCCAAGAAAGGACTGTTGATGCAACAAGGACAATGTATTCCCTCCTTGGAAAATGCTTCTGTCTCTTGGGAATATATCACACCAGTCATACAAAATGAAGTATCCTTTAGCTATATCACTGTGTAAGGAAGGGTAATTAATCAAGACTGAATCATTCCTAATCACTGGATAATTCTCTGAAAGTAATTTGTGCTGTAAATGCAATAATATTCAGTATTTCACCCCTTTCTTTGAAATGTTGAAACTCCCACACTATTCTTAGATGAAAAATACATCAGGGTATCCCACCACCTTGAGAAAATAGAAAATAACTTAATGACATTAAATTGTTAGACATCTACAAATATCATAGCTCACAAGCTTTTACTACAACTAGTCAATGTTCATCATCATACCCATTATGCTGATTTTTTCCAAATCTCTCATCATCATTAGACAACACTTAATGAATAGTTTTAATTTAATAAATTCAGCTCTGTGTTACACCACAGACCTTCTTCCAAAGCTTTAGCCTTACTTACTACTCCTGCTCCATGGTTGCAATCACATGATGTGTCCCCTATTCCTTGATTGGATAAACATATATTTTTAAATTCCAACTAATCCCCAAGAAAGAGGGAATACAAACCACTAATATGAATCGCAGCCTTCTGGGAAATCTTTTTGCTCTTCCAAGCAATATTAATGCTAAAATCAAGGTAACTTTAATTGCATAGTTGTTTCAATGAATGTCTGGCAACTAGCAATCTGAATTCCATTTATTTCTACAGAATGTAACAAACCAAACTTAATTCTTTTAATTGCTGAAACAGTTCCCAAATGGGTGCTTAGTCCTCCCGGATTTAGTCAGTGCTCAGTCTTAAGCCACAACGTTATTTAAATTGTATCACTTTGCCTCCATTGACTCCATGTCTGTCTCTTCACTGGGCAGAAAATTAAACACTGGAAGTAACATTGGTACATTTGCATTTCAAATAGATAAACTTACTGACTGGAGGCAAAGAGACCACATTGTCTCAATAAAAGGAACTGTAATCAAATCGTTTCTGCACATCACAGAAATGTGGGAAAATAAAAAAAATAATAAAAAAAAAAAAAGCAAAGAATTGAGAAATGCAGCAAAAGCTATGCCTAATGGTAAACAAATCAAAGTGCCCTATTAGCCCCCTTCCTTGGGCTTTACTAAATAAGTTTCTGGAAGAAGCAGAGCAGCTGAGCCTCCCTGTCTGGGAACAGGATTCCATTACTTGTTTGTTTTAAAAATCATTAAACAATCCTGAAACTCAACTGCATCCCTCTATGGACACTTTGAGGGTGTTTTTATGACATATTACAGGCAAATGCTCACCATTAAAAACAAATGCGTAGGTATTTCCTAGGAAACTAAAAAAAAATAAATTCATACATCAAGTATGTTACAAGGTCATTCCCTGCAATTCAGTAAAGGATACATTCCCAACAGGAGATAACATAGTAGATTTTAACATTCAGCAAACTTCAAGGAAGACTCAAAGAGTGGCTGCCTCATTCCTGCAATTAAAGACCCAGTGCTAAAATGAATTTGGGATGTATTGCTCTTGAATGAAACAATGTTTGAAGAAGGAAATGAATTTGTTTGAGACACATTGTTGGCTTTGCTGAGTTTTACCACCAAGGTTTTCCTCCAAGAGGAAATACATTATTAAACAAGAGGGAAGAAAGCCTCTATCAATCCCAGAAAGGCATCCTAGTGTTAATGTCAGCAATTACATGGTAAGGCTCCTACCAGTTTTATTTGGCATTTTTAATGATAAACCCTCCTGGGCTGCCAAGTTCCAATTTACACCCAAATTCCTTCCAAAAGGTTGGGATTTTGACTGGAGCTTATAACATATTCTTATCCATTGTGTTTCCCTGCCTTTTTTTTTAAAAAAAAAAACAAACAAACAAACAAAAAAAACCACAACAAAAACAACACCAACAAAAGAAAACAACTTGGATTCTTATGGGCTTGGAGTGGCTTTTTGTTAGACATTTTACAGAGCCCATCATAACAAGGCCACAGACCCCACCAAAATGAAAATAATAATTTATTCAGCACAGCAGTCTTACCCTTCGATGCACACTTTTGGAAGCTGTGCTATCAGGTATATCTGCCAAGAAACAGGCCCACTAAATAAGTCCTACAAACTGTATACCAGAATCAGGTAATTACATTGTATGATAATGAACTAGCACAGTAAAGGAAGCATCAGCACTGCCTTAGTGGTTTCTAAAAGTAAAAAAACTGAATTAGTGTGCCATCAGAGCTGTGTTATTATAGCACAGAAACACAGCACGAAGCTTCCAGCACTTCTCAATTCCTGGCCTCAAACTCATTCCAGTAAGACAACTGTGCCCTGCTGCTGTCTCAGTAGCTCTGACCCATTTTTGCCTCCCCTAAGGGCTGCAGAGACTCACCCAACAGTGGGGACTGGAACCAAGTTTTCAGAGGACTGAAAAAAGAATGAGGGTAAGAGAAAATAGGGAAAAGGTAAATAATAGGGGAGTAAGAGGTCAGCATTAATGATTCATTTGTTGAGAAAGAGAAGAGTGAGGTGCTGTTGCTCCAACAAACTCTGCTTATGCCTCCTTACAGACATAGATCAACAGTTGTAGGGCTGAAGCCCTTAGGAAAGGGAATTGTTGAAGATAGCTGCAGCAATTCTAGAACAATAAGGAGGCAAACTACCAACTGACCTAGATGTAGTAAAATACAGGTAGTTTTGCCTTCAGTTGCCCTCTCCCTGATGAAGTTACTGACCACAACAACTTAATTTGGTTCTATCTTCATATTTTCTCTCTTCTAGTCTTGTTAAGTCAGCATACACTGACATAATGAAATACACAATATTACTTCAAAGAAGAGTTTGCCTTCCAAATTTTACATAAAGTCTCCTGGAGCACAACCCTGATTAAAAAAAAATAATCCAGGAAGCTCCAGAGAAGTCCCACACTCAAACAACTCATTCTCAAAGTCCCCCGTAATTACCTCTGTTAATTTATTGAAAAGGCTCATGAGCTAACTAGAGATCAGAGTCCAGCAAACACATTAGCCTGCTCCTTTGCAAGCTAATAAACAAACCAGCCCTTCGCTGCCAGCACATCCAAGTCCTAAACAAACACTACATATATATATACATATATATATATTCTGTTTTCCTTTTTTCTCTCTCATACAGGGAAAAAAAAAAAAAAAAAAAAAAAAAAAAAAAAAAAAAAATTTTTTCCCAAAACCTCCAAAAATTTTTTTTTCACAACATAAAAATATACATATATATATATTTTGTTTTCCTTTTTTTTCCCTCAAACAGGGAAAAAAAAAAAAAAAAAAAAAAAAAAAGAAACTATATTTCCCAACATCCTCTGAAAGTTTTCAGTCTAACTCAACTCATCTGCCTTAGCCCTTGATGGAAGGACTCTGAGATCCTGGCTAGAGTTGCACTCCAGGCAAACCACACTGCTGTGTGCCCCAGCAGCAGTCTGAGCCCCTCATAAAGACATATCAAATATATTCTTCACCCCCTCCCCTAGAAAAACTGTTTACTAGATGCAGAGGCCAGGGATGAGACTTGCCCTTAGATTTCCTTCCACAATAGGTATGGAAGCTCAAGCAGATCCTTGTCCAAACTGTTGAAATTAAAAACAAACAAAGCAACAGAAAACACTAGGACCACACAAATGTATTAATAAATAGCACTACCTACATTAATAGTATGCAGACTAACACTTAACAACAGTCTGAACTAAAAGCAAAAGCTTCTTAGAGGAATTAGGAATGAATATGAGGAACAACTCGTTGTTCTGAGTTGCTCAGTAGCTTACACTGTCTATGCCAATTTATCTTGATTTTCTGTAATGACATGTTAGTTTTCTTTTGGTTTGACATCTTTTCACATGCACTCAGTTGACTCCCTGCCCCTTTTAACTTATTTTTAACATTTCCACATGCTCCTTTGTGCAGGATATTTCTACACTGCACAGCTGCAGGACAGCACAACTGAGTGACATATTATATGTTCAGGCCCTGATCTCATCTGCTTCCCCATCTCTATATCCTTACTCTGATTGAACTGCAGAACGTGAAGTATCTTAGAAAAGTTCTGAGACGTCTCCCTGAAGCACAGAAAGAAGCTCAAGTGGTTTCCCTCTCCTGAAAATATTTTAAACCACACTGAAAAACTCTCCTCAACTTATCTTTCTTTTCTTCTCAAAAAAATAGTAAGACATTTGTTCGTATTATAATTTCATTTGTGAGCCCTTATGTCTCACATTTTCCAGCTCATTATCTAGAAATGTCAGTTTTTACTCTTGAATGGAAGCTAGTTTTCTAAGAGAATCACATGAATTCAGAATGTGGGACTTTATGAAAATAGCCTAAATATTGTGAGGTTTGGACAAGCTGGCAGCCCTGGGCCCAGCCACAAAGACAGGATCCCTGGGGAGCTGCAGTATAGCAGCCCATCTGCACCAGGCCACACCACCCACCAGTCCTCCCCAGCTCCCTTCCAACTCAGCCTGGCTACCAGGCACTCCCTGGGGCTGGCACTCTCTCCGATTCTCTTTTAAAATAAGATATTCTCTTCTGCAGGAGATCCTTCCAGAGCATGCACTGCTGTTCCACCCTGAGCTCATTTTTCTGAGTTTCTCTCTATTGCCAGTATAGTAACTATGTCCGTGTCATCCCAGTTCCTCCCTTTACACAGTGAAGGCCCAGATCCCATCCCATTCCCACTTCACTGTCCTTAGTGTACAAATGGTATCACTTAAAAGGTGATTGATGTCATTTGGGTTCCCATCTGATTCCTGAAAGAACTGTGGTCACAGTTCACCAGATATGAAGGGTAGGTGGGTGCACAATGTTTTGCCACACTTGGAAATCAGCTGTGCAGTAAGTTACTTTGCCTTTCCAGTGTAAAGTAATATTCTCTATGCTTGCATTTGAAAAATCCAAAATGCAGATGTAGGGA
>NW_009953205.1:91657-101469 GCF_000747805.2 Chaetura pelagica | reverse complement strand
GGAAAGTAGACAGAACACTGTTCTGCTGAGATTACATGGATTAATCAATTAACAATGATCTGTTAAGAGATATAAGAGAGCACCAGGGGGGTGGGGAGACTGCAAATGCAGGTGTTCACTAAGAAAGAAAAGGAGCATAGCTGTCAGCTCCTCCTAACTGGGTAGGTTCTCTTTATACCTCATCAGTGGACTAGCAGATGACCACAACCTAATCTGAGCCACTGTTTATGTATCTCTTCTCTCCCTCTGTTTTCACTGTAATCTTCCTGTCCTTGTCTTTAACTGTGCATGAGCACAAGATGAAATTCATTAGAAACTTGCTATTACAACAAGGTTCTCAACACTGCTATCAAACAAATTGCAGTATTCTCTCAGAAACAGCACAGAAATTGTTAATGGCAGTATAGAGTTGACTATATTCAACTTTTCCATCATATTTTCCCAATGAATGTTTTTTTTTATCTTGATCACGAGAACTTATACACCCTCTCATCATAACTTGGACACCAACAACATGCAAATCTTCAGAAAGCAAAAGGATTTTTTTTAATGTTGAGGACACACCTGAATGCTCCAGCATTCCTTCAGAGTAATGTCTCACAAGGACTCTTTCATGCTCATTAATCTTCTGCTATCACTACTTATCAAAACTAATGCTTAGGCTACACAACGTTTTATCATAGTTTTTAATTACATCGTTTTATGATTTACCATTTCTATGCTTGTGTTTTACTGAGATGAAAGGATTTTGATGAAGAACAGTTTGAAAACTAAATAATCACAGCAAGGAGGGATGACTACATGTTTACCTGCTGGTTACATCTCAGCTCATTTATTTGAAATTAACAAAGAAAAAAACAGTTCTCCAAATCTTCATCTAACTTCAATATCAGCATTTCCCTTCCTTATATCTCGAAGATTCTTGTCTGCTTAGGACAAGGAGCAATCAGGTAAAATTTGGTATTAGCTTTAGGAAATCTACATGGCATGAGTAAGTCACAAAAGTTTCAATTCCTGAAAGTAGCAGAGAGACTGAAGATGTCTGGTGTGCAAGAGGACTGGCTGGCAGAGTAATCTCAGAGGCACAGTTCTAAGATCTAACATCAGCTCTTCCATTTGCTTGTGCCACAGCAAAATCTCAACTAAAACATTATCTTGACAACATTTCCTAAACTTTTATTGTTTGACTTCACATCCGGGACTAGGTTTTAACATTGACATTCATAGGTCTCAAATAGCTATACTTTAAATCAGCATGTTTGCTGCGTTACTAAGGAAGTTTGTGTCTTCCTTATTTTCAAAGCAGGTATTCAATTTCTGTAGAAACCCAGGGAGCTTCAGGCTTTTTAGAAGTCTACAGTATTGAATAGGAGTAAGAGAACGGGCACATAAGCCAAGACCCAGCTTCCCTTAAACTACTTCTATGAAGTTTCAGGTTCAGCAGAACCAGAAACTCCAGCTGCTGTGCATGCTTTTGTCCACACATCAGAGCCTTCCCGTTAATCCCTGCAGCTGGAGGGAAGCACAACCAGCAGGTGGAGCTTTAAGGCAATCCAAAAAGAAACTTTTTGCCTTTACTTCCGCTGCGTTTACTTGAAAGCTGCTCTTAACTTTGTCCCCACAGCCAGACGCGCAAGGCTTCCTGCCAGAAAAGCAGAGCGGCGCAGAAACCAGAAGCCAAAGCACTGTAATTATTATCTCTCTAGACACTTACTCAATAACCCCAATCTGGGCACACACAACCCCATCCTGGCACCTGCATTATCTGCTCTGCGGGACACATGGCAACAGAACTTGCTACAATATCCTCATCAAGGCAATGCTGTCTGTGCCAATTTGTCTGCCTCCTTTTCTCAGTTTCAGCAGTCATGCAAGTATATGTTTGCTTTAATATGCATACACCCAAACTAATAAGTCACACAAGTATAAATTCACTTTGAATATATGTGCACCCAAAATAATAACATTAAGGGATTTTTGTTAATGTCTATGAAACTGTTTGTACTTAGTCTGGAAACAGAAATCAGAAGTAATAACAGGGAAAATCTGTCTTCTACCAACCTCCTTTCAGTATTTCCATTAAATACATGCATGTAGTGGTCTGGTGGTTTTTGTTCTGTTTTGTTTTTTTGAAGTTGTGTTCATTTTGTGAAGTTTATCTCTGACTTCTCAAACAACAGATATACCTAGGACAATATTCTTTTCTTCACTCCATTCTATAGCCTACCACTCTAGCACCACTCCCTTTACTAGTAGTGTTCAGACATTGAGTGTCTCCAGGTGGAATGTACTGTAACCCACATCACTGGCTAACATTTTGGTTTTACCTCCTTTTTTAACACAGAGACACATAAATTGCACCCCTAAAACATCAACTGCTCTTTAGAATGTGGCTGTCACAGTTCAGCCTTCCTTTTCAATCTTTGAGGTGAAATGCAGTGATACCTACAGGTTATATGAGTGAGGCCTGTGGGTTGCCTATGGTTTATAGTGACAAATTATTTTAGATGTCTGAATTAACATAGAGATGGCTAATCATGGATTTTTTTTCTTCTTGGAAGACGTCTCCCTTCTGCAAGGATGTGCAATTTGGTATCCTCTCCTCTGCTCTCCCCCAGTGATCCTCCTGATATGGAAGCTCGTAGCCAGTGAACTTAGAGAGCTCAAGTATCCACAGTCCCTACTTCATTGAGGACCTAAAAGTTAACTTGTTTTACCTAGACTTGCTTTTTCCCAGGTCCACCTTCCTTCAAATTCAGCTTCTTGCTTCTAACCTTTCAGCTTATCAGCATTGATTTATTTAATATAAAGTAGTGAGGTTACCTTAGATCAATTATACTTTTTTTCTGTGCAATTTCCAATGCTTAATACATCTGTTACTGCTCAGCCGCAGGGACAACTTGTCCAGCTGGATCCTAAATTATTTCAATCCTTAATTCAATTGTGTTTTTGCCACAGCCCAGCCAACGAGCATAATTCTTTTATGGCTAAGAAGCCTCTTTAGAAATAATCCAATAGCACATATTAAAATATAGGTCACTGTGAAAACTGCCAAGTGCCTGACTTGTCATAACTTTGAAGGCAGGCTCTGAGTCTCCTTTGGCATTGCTGATTCTTTCAGTGCTTAGAGGCTTAATTTTAAAACAATCAGCTCAACAAAAACAATTTACTTATAACTGTCCAAACTAGTCAATGTTAGCTGGAAAGCTAATTTGCTACTTGGTGCTGCATTTGGGTAAATGCTACAGGTGAGGGCAACTGGAGGTTTCCAAGTACTAAATCAGTTCACAGCTTTATGTATTTACATGGAACCTGTTGCTATAGAATTGCAAAGGCTTTGGACCTTTGCAACTCTATAAATTGTAAAAATGTTAAACCTATTCAAACCTATTCATGAGGTGACCACATGACAATGCCTGTAAGAATTGTGTAAAGTTACATAGGGCAAAACATACACAAAATTCTTAAGAATTCTTTGAGAAGACATTTTTTTGGCTCTTCAACTAATACCTGTGATGAGTCTTGGATCCTTTTGAATGTCTATATTTTTACAGATTCACTTTGCTTTTAAAAGAAATAAAGAGCAAGTCTTCTGGAGGAGACTAGTCTGTTTTGGAGGAGACTATTTTCAAACAGCTACTTTTTTTTCTTCTTCTATCTCAAAGAGATGGAATCATAATATCAAAAGCTTAAGGAAATCAGCTGCCTCAAGACCACTGGCAGGCACAGTGGTCCTTTCTCTCCAGCTGTCGGCAGTGGAAAGATAATTGGTGAATCTGACTTTTTTTCTGTGCTTATGCATGTTCAGCATCTAGTAGAACAGAACTCTGGATATAACAGCAGTGTAACCCTTGGGCAACAGTAGTGTGAGCTGCTGCTTGCACACCTTCCCCTATTGAAAAGGCAACTTTATTGAGCACACGTCACTTGCTTCTGAGTACTCCTAGAAAAGCCCATAACAACAGAATTTAAGTGAGGCTTTCATTTCCACATTTTCTCTCCAGAGCTGTTCATACCATCCTCACTGGCTGCAACGGGAGTTCCATTTCTATACGAAAGGAAATAATTTCATCCCAAATGTTAATATTAGGCCTAGGAGAAAGCATCAACAGTGAATAACTGAAATGTTCTTGCTGTTTGGGCTTTAGTGTAACCAGTGAAATCAGCCAGTTTGCATTTGGAAAAAGAATCAGTCCTTTTGTGTCTTCAGATACAGGTGCATGATGCCTCTTAAAATGGATGAGGCTACATAAAGATTAAGTAACTATTGTAGTGCACAATAAACTTAAGATCAGAAGTCCATGTTAAGGTATCTATTTCAAATTAAGTAAGATATCAGTGCTCATCCTCAGTTTGTTTTTGCAGCCTGCGTAAGTGGACATCATTTATTTGCTGTACAAGCAGAGATCCCAGCAACACTGACACCAAGAGAAAGGAGGGGTTGTCCCAGCAAACTAGCTTTGGACGTTTAGGGAGGTGTCTTGTTCAGGCCCATCAGATGACAGAAATCATGAAGCATCTTACAAAAGCCTTGAGTTAGGGAGATGCATATAATCCTATGACAACATGGAGTTCCCAAGTTAAAACATTTTTTCCCAAATTCTACCAATAAGCACAGAAGACTGCTACATGCAAAAAAGAGCTTCCCAAAGGAAGCCAGAATAATCTGGTACCTTATTCTGATAACTGCCTTTTATAAAAGCAAGGAAAATCTGGTAGATATTAATCTATCACAACTTCACAAAAGCAGCTGCTGCAATGACACTTGTAATTATTAGTCTCAGCAGAAGAGATGGAGATAAATAGAACTGTTAAGACAGGGGAGGAACCAACTAAAGAGGATGTAATAGTATGTTGTGCCATAAGGATAATTAGAGGGTTGGAGTGAGATTACCTACCCACCTTGAAAGATCTTTTATTGGGAATGAGCTTATTAAATATTTGCAGTAATAATATTCACCCAAAAGTTTGTGTTTGCTAATTAAATTTTGAGATTATTAAGTTAGCAGGCAATTTGAAATCAGTGAAGAATGGGACTTATCCAGGAAGAAAAAGGAATACTAGAGCAAAAGAAATGGAAAGGAAGCAAGCAAAATAAAATATTAAACCTGGCCTTTAATGAGTAAAGAAACAATAATTTGTTCTGTAAACTACAGGATCACCATCTGGAAATTACAGAGCAGAACACTTGACTGTTTTATAACCTGTCTGTGGACAAACATTTAATACAGGTGTAAAAAAAACAAATGAGATCCCGTTCTCATTGGCTGATAATTTTGGGAATTATTACTGTTTCACTAAACCTTGGTAAGACTTCATCTGAAATCTAGGCCATTTTTGCTCAGGAAAGATTTATTCCAACTACGAAGATAAAGATTATGTAGATGTACAACATGGTGACTCCAGGGGACAAAATACAATGGACCCATGTGTTCTGGTTCTCTTAATGGTCTAAGCAAGGACTACATCAGTGTGTGCCCTTGCTCCTTTCTGGACACTGCATCAAGATTCTCTCTTGCACAAGCCAAGATAAAGGGAGGAGGATGGAGTGCACCTCATACACAATCAGACTGAAATGGAGAACGCTCCCAGTTTTACCAAATTGCTCTCATACAACTATCTCAGAGACAGAATAAGCCTGATGCTAAAGCAGCAGCTACCAATTCAAAACATGTAGAGAGGAATAATATTGTTGAACTTAACTACTTCTCTTGTGAAATTTTCCAAGGTAGATTTATAATCTATAAAGTTAGGAAGTGCTACTAAGTGGGAAAGAGGCCAAAGTGGGGTGAAGAGGGTGTGCCTATAGAGAAGGCAGTGGTGAAATTGTGAGGCATAAACTTCCCAGACTTGATCATCATCCTCTCTACACAAATATATATTCAATATATGGTAAAATGATACAGATGCCATAGGATAGCTTCCTTGGGTGACACTGATTGATCCCTTCAAGATGGTCACCTGATACCAAAGGCAGCAGATGCCAGGTAAAATGCATGTGAGAGGCATATATTTGTGACAATCTCAAGCAACTCAATAAGAAAGATAGAAATACTACTATCCTAAAAAACCCAGAGAGGCCTTGTCTTTGCCTAGAGCTTGGCATTCTTGCACAAGTGGAATACAAAAACACTGGGGAGTGCTTTTGTAATATTTCTTTTCAACCTGAAGACAACAGCATGACAGACACTGACTGTCAAAATGCAGGGTTGGACCAACCCAAATGGGCCCTCTCAGTGAAAATGATGCATTTATTTGGCTCTAAGGAAGAGATTGTATGAAAACAGCCTGGTGTAACAGCAGAACAACACAAAGCTTTTAAACACTAAGGAGACACTACATTTGGAATGGCTATATGATTTGAGAGTGCCCAACCCACTCATAACAGCCCAAGAAGCTGGAGCTGATAGATCTGCTGTCATCAAAAGGTGTCTGACAGTCTACAGCATGGTATCCTTTACCTGCTAAACTAGAAAGATGGGCACCCCTACCACTGCCATGTTCCTATCACTGTGAAATTGCTTTAACATTGATTCAGTCAGAAGGCTGTTGTCTACTTTGCTCCCAGTTCCTACAGCAACTGGCTATTCCCAGAGTTCCTTTTATCACAGAACAACCAAACCTAACTTCATTCAGCTTATGCACTTTGTTTGAAAAATGTTCAGTCCTTCAGTACTGGTGAGCCCCAAGGACAGAATGAGCTCAAGAGTTTCTGTGGATGTACCAGGACATGAAGTTAAATAGTTGGTGTATATATTCCCTACCCCTTTTTACTCTTTCCATTATATATCGGCTTCTAATAAGAAAGTGATGTCCTGGGTCTTCAAGTCCAAATCCCAACTCTCACAAGCACCTTCGTCACACAATCCTGTTCTTAACCCAGGTCTTGAGTTCCCACTGTATTAACTGCTTTGATAGTTAGAACCCTTCTACTAATTTTCCACTTAAATTTATTCTTCTTCTTTTGTCCCTGGTTAAATGTTTTTCTCAGTGACAGTTACTTCAATTTATTTATAAAGTAATCATATCCCCTTTCAGTCACTGTTTTGTTTGGCTCAACTGCCAAGACCTTTCATCAAGTGTATCAGGCATACTATAAAGTAAGAATCTTTCAGGTGCACCAACTCTGAAGTGAGAGTTCCAACATCTTTGAACACTGATACAGCCCTTCCCCAAAGCTGGTTCACAGGGAGGAAGCAGACAGACCCTGTAGCTCTGTAACAACAGTGGCAGAGGGCTGTGCTGCCCAAGATGGAGAATTCAGACTCTGCTGCAAACAAGCACAAGTCATCTTCACACCACACCAAATAGAGATTTGAAAGCATGCACTTAATTGTTGTTCATTGGGGTGTTTTTTCCTCATAGACACTAATCAATGAGTGACAATCCCAGCTTCCTGTTACAGCATAGGGCATGTTCTCCTTTACATTACAAACAGAATGATAGACAAGAATTTGAATAGTTGACCACTAGCCTAGCAACACCCGACTATTTTCTGAAGTAAACCATAGCCTATTTCCCAGTCTAGTGTGGAATATCAGTAATAGCCTGCCATCTTGCCTGGCTCCATCAAGGTTTCTAAATAGAGTTGAAGTCAGAGAAGGGAATATTCTACCTGCTGTCAGGCTCCATTAGGCATAACAAGATCCAGAAAGAGTCAAGATTAAACAACTTTTATATAAAATCCAATTGAGGATTTTCTTACCTTGAGGGTGCAGTTGATATTACATTAACCAGATTGTGCACACTTTCCATGCAAGAACTAAAGGCATATATATATGCACAGTGACTTAATTCTCTTAGGAAACAAGCAGGAGGTTTCTAGATTCCTTCCACCATAGACATCATGATCAAGTTCAGTTAATTGAGACCTTATAGGGAAAAGGCTGTTCCTTAGCAAGGCCTTATTTTTCCAGAAGCAATATGTAAGTGCTGCTGTCCAGCATAGGAAGTCTGTGCAGATTATTAAGGCAGTAATAATCACGTGGAGAGAGGGGAACCAGGTTTTAAAAGCTCCTTAGTGGCTAGGCTACAACTTCAGGTCCCAGAGAGACTGCAGTCCCAGAGTGGTGGAACCAAGGAGGAGGAAACCCCCTTCCATCATCTTTCCTGTTCCTATAATGGGACAAAGACATCCCCAGTGCTACCTGGTGAGTCTGTCAGCAGGATGGCTTCAGGGCTCTGCAGCTGGGAGCAGAGGGTCTCTATATACCCAGAACAGAGCTTGTCCTTTATTCACTATGGGAGAAGGTGTGTGTAATGGGTGCGTAGGCTCACTGAAACACAGGGGAGTGTGGGCATGTTTGGGGGCACTGTGTATGACACATGTATGTGTTTCATGCATGTGGTGGCTGTGACTGACGGGTGGTTTGAAGAGTAGGCAGCAACATCGCTGCGCATGAGTGTAAACGTGGGTTGTACTGCACGGGCAACCAGCAAGTGTATGTAATGACTGTGCATGGGGGAAGTACTTGCAGCACGTATGGCACAAAGTGTCAAAAAGAAAAGGAAAAAAAAAGGTCTTATGTGGTATCTTCAGAAAAGATGGGAGAAGGAAATCTCAAAGTAACCAAAAGGGAACATAGGAGCTGCATATTCTAGGCATACACTTGCTCTGAGACAGTATAGCCACTGCTCAAGTACCTTGCTCAGATGAGGGCTTTAGGATCCAAGTCACAGCTTGAATCTTGAACCAAAAGCTTTTTGTGAAGACAGAAAATGTCAATACCTGTCTTACTAGCATCTTTGCAGTCTGTGGCATATGAAGACGAATGGAAGCTGATGATACATGAGGCTTGGGATTCTGAGTTGGGATTCTTTTCACATTCCAAATTTGCAGAGAAATCTGGTATTCCTTGCAAATTCTGACTAGCACCTCTTTATATGTTATGGTTGTAATACTGTATTATCAGTCCTAGCAGAGTGAATAAGCACAGTAGGCTGTAGCACTGCTGAGAATCCTGTGATCTGACCTGTTCTCATTGATGCCAGGGAAGGGAAGTTGTTTAACACTGGGGAGTATTTGGTTTCTGCCTTTTGTGCTCAAATTTTATTCCCTTGCAGAACGTAGGTGTACTGCTTATAGCTGTAACAGAAAGAATCCCTGAAAACCCCTTTCTGCAGATTATTTAGCCGACTTTTGGAACCAACCACTGATGTTCTGCCAGCTAATTCTTTGCTCATTTTACACATAGAAGATCCAGGTCCCATTCTGAAGAGCAAAAAAACAGTTCATGTCCTGCAAATACTTTAACCTGACAACTGAATCCTACCAGTGCCATGCTTTCCAGGAACGAAAAAGCTGGGCATCCGGCAGTCCTGGCATAGAAATATTAGCAGCGTCCAGCTCTGCCATTCAAACTGCACCCCACCAGGTTCTGATGTCAAAAACCAAATTCTACTATTTAACTAAAGCCACGCTAGCAGGCAAGGGAAAGACGCCTCCGTACTTCAGGTCAGCAGCAGGGAAAGAAAGGAAGTGGGCAATCCACATTAGCTCTACCTGTTGCCTGCTAACAGTGCTTTCAGGTTGCTTGACCGGGAATGCGTTCTTGGCCTCACGGAAAGAACCAGCTCCGAGCGCCCCGCGGTTGGCAGCAGGGCAAGCTCTGACTGTCTAAGGTGCAACTGCCGCGGGTGGGTGGACAAGGTGCAGCGCTGGGGCGGCGCGGGTCGCAGGGCTCCAGCTCGGTCTCCGCCGGGACAGGAGCTGGGGCAGGGGTAAGGGCAGCGTGCCCAGCTGCGGCCGCGCCTGGGCTGCTGCCGGCCGCTTCCCCGCGGAGGAAGGGCGCGGGAAGCCCCGCTGGCTCCCC
>NW_009953205.1:55219-91286 GCF_000747805.2 Chaetura pelagica | reverse complement strand
GCGTTTCTCCCCCCCCCCCCCCCGCCACCCCCCCCCGGTCCCAAAGCCGCACCGCCGCAAGGGCAGCATCCCCCTTCTCCTTCCCGGAGTTTCGGGAAGCCAAGAGCCGAGGCTCGCCCCGCTGTGCCCAGGAGCGGTGCCGGACGGCGAAGGGAAGAGTGGCTGCCGTACCGCTCTGCCCCAGCGCTCCCCTGCTTCCCTTGGCTCCCGCTCAGCTCCTTCACGGTAGGGATGGCTCGCACTCCCCTCGGAGTTTAACTTAGTTTTGAGCACAGGCGTATTCTGCTTCTGCTGCCACTTCAGCCTGCTTAGCAGTTTTTTTCGTTCTTAAAAGAGAGCATCAAAGGGGGGGAATAAAAACAACAAAACATCAAAAACACTTGCGCAGGAAAACGGCATCTAGAAAAGTCAGCGCCGGACCCCTGAAAGCCTTTTGGGGGGCAGTTTTAACGTGGTATTGGGATCTCTACCCTCCACTTTCCCCCCCCCCCGAAGTAGGTAGGAGACTTGTCACAAACAAAACCTTACCTCCGGCACAGTTTAGCAATGACAGCAACAAAACAAAATGACACACAACAATTACAGTTAGCTCAGACTGTCCTGGCACATCTTCAGTAAGACCTTAACTCCATCATCCCCTCTCATCTCCCTGAAATACCCTGTGTTGTCAGTGCTGTCTCCACACTGTGATGAAGCAACACCATCTGCAAGCCGGGCAGGTGCCTGGGGTGCTTTCAGATCACACACAGGCAGAACAGATCCTGCTGAGCAGATGGATGACTGTTTGTGGGCATGGTGAATGATACAGAAAGAACTGCTTGATAGAAAGCATGTTCTGTAAGGTAGTTATGTATGTCTTTATAATGTGGTTGCCTGGTGATAAAGGCTAATGGCTCACACTCGTAGCATAAAATTCTTGCTTCTTATGAAAAGATTAATGTAGGATGGGAAAATCCCTGCCAATTTACATGGAATTACACCCATTCTTGGAACTTAATAGGATACAAGAAAGGAGGGCTGGTACTGAAACACTTCCTCTAGTTTGGTACCTCTGAAACTTCTGAGAGGAGTCAGAAAGTCTCTCTCTGCTCACCACCCAGACAGGCTGAAGAAAGTTGGTACTGAAAAATGCCCTCCATCCTTATTTCATTACGTCCAAAAAGTAATTCTAGCAAATCACACTCCAGCAGCACAATGCATCTAAACCCAGCAGGCTTCCACAGTGTCAGGTGCAGGTGTAGCAGCAGCATCATTCATGAATGTACATCTGCACTGTTGCCAGATCTCCAAGTCATATGGCAATTTTTAGGGGGACATGTATTTCCCTATCTCACGTTGCACAAGGTGACACCTAGAATGCTTTTCTGTCATATTTTCAGTCACTTAGTTTCCTAACCTGCTTCCTTTATGATTTGTGGCTAGCTCAGGCACAGGAGGTAACAGTCTGCAAGTCCCTTGCATTTGGTTTAGTCTCCATGTACTATCCTGTGGCAGTTCAGCTAGAGTAACCTGGGCACTCATTAGCACAGAGAGACAGCTAACTACTTCACAGCTCTTGTGAAAAGCTTGCACCAATTCTTCCATACTAGCAAAGTGAAATCAGACCTTTGCAAGCAAAGGAAACCTATGGAATGACTGAGAACAGCTTGCTGATACAGGGTTTATAAACAATTTTTTACTCTGCTCTTAAATAGAGAACAAACTGCAGTACAAACCATCTCAATGAGCACCTAGGAAGTCATTCCTGAACACATATATAGTATAACCACTTCCTTTACAGGCCCTTAAAATACTTAAAATGAAAGACAGGATAATTCCAATGGTCAAAACCCATCAAACAATGGGCTTTTCCTAAGGAGGTGTTCTCATGGAGGACATCAGCTAGCTGAGGTGGACAAAGACATCAGCTACAGCTGTGAGGGGGATAAACTCATTTTTACAGCTTGATTGCGTTTGGCTTAGTGAAGTTCAATCATATCTAGATATTGAGAGTATTTCTTCTTTGTCTATGCTTTTTTGATAGAGTGTGACCATCAGCATATCAGTCATGACAGAATTTCCAGGATGGACCCTGCACTGAGAAGTGGGGAATAGAAATACAGCCAGGGACTGTTTAACAGCTCTCTTCCTCCTCTTCACAATAATTGTCTCTATGCTATCTTCAAAATTTGCCATCCATTGCCTCTCCAGTTGGACACACACACACACATATATATATATCAATTTAATTTAGTAGAAACCCCTCTAAGGGATTCAAAGTCTAGAAGTACTGACTTTCAAGCCAACAGAGTTCCTTTTCTCAGTCTAACTGGGTTTGGGAGTTTGTGTGCTCTATGAGTAAATTTTCCTACTAGAGCAAAGAACGCAAAGCAATAGGCAAAGCTACTGAGTATTGTTGGATCTTGCTTCTCTCCTTCCAGTTCTAAATCACAGATAGTCTTAAATTTTTTTTTATTATTATTATTTTTTCTCCTTCCTTTCTCCTGCTACTGCAGGAAGAAACCTTTTCAATATTAGAGCAACTTTTGATTTCTTGAAACAATAACCCAATGGGTTTCACATAACTGCTGGTTTATATATCTCCATACAGAATTTGTAATCGAGTACTAATAGACATAGGCAACATTAAATCCATTATCTTAACAGTTTTGCTGGACTGCCTAGCAAGTTAAAGAAACAAAATCAGGTAGCATTTCTACATTTGTATAGCATACTCAGACTTGCTTTTTAAAAAAAGTTTTACAAGATTCCTAGAGTAGAGTTATAGCTTGCCTTTTGATATTTATAAGGATCAACTAGATGACAGAAGAAAAAACAAACAAACAAAAATCCAAAACAACAAACTTGAATTGGATGGCACGTATGGAGTAAATCAGTGCAGTGAAAAAAGGTTCACTTTCTTATTCCTCCCTGAGTTTGTTTTTATTCTGAAAGCCTCAGTTACTCAGCCTCACCAATTTAACTAGAGCTAATGTTAGACAAATATAGTCAAATGTAGTTTAGGAACTTATACACCTGCAACAGGTTGATACAAAATAGGCAGTGAAAAGGAAGCATGCTGCTTTCAGCATAGCTTGTGCTATCTAGCAAAAAGAAGTTATGTTATCTTTCCAAAATCTAAACCCACAAAGGTTCTACAGATACTCTTAGATGTCAAAAAGCAGTGTCAACAACATGGAAGTAGTAGAAAATGGCATCCCCCTTGGCATCTGAAAATGTGACGTGGGTGATGTGTGGACTGCTCTTAAGATCGGCTATGAGTAATTTAAGATATCAGCAGACACACTAAGGACCTTTCCATGCTTGTAAAAATAGGTGGTTCTCAATAAAGCATGAGAACTTGCAGGAATTCAGGAGAGTATAAATATACACCAGATTCCCTCCTTCAAAGTTCCATTTTACAAGGACATGGAAGCATATATAACCCCACCTTCTTACTAGCCAAATCCTTGAGCCTCTCTCAAGTTTGATAAACTCCAGGGAAACTGCCTGATTGAAAAGTAGACATACAGGCTTTGGGGTTAGATCTTCAAGTCCCACACATGCAGAACTCCAAATAGTTGACTTCATTGAGTTTTACTTACATGGGCATACACCACCCAGTGGTGGTTACATAGACTTTTTTATTTTAGTTCACTTTGGAGACAGCACCAGTGGTGTTAAAAAAAACCTATTTGTATTTTAACAAGCTCCTAGGAAAAGTTAGAGAGCCAGAAGCATGCAGCAGTACTAAAATGCTGAATGAATAGCCAGAAACATCTGTGTTTTGGGAGCAGCCTGCTGAGAGACCCCAGTGGGACTTCTGCACAAAGATAGATGGCAGAATGTAACCCTTCTGTGAACAACTGTGATATTTGGAAACATTCTTCTGTAATGAAAAGAAAAAAATCCCCAATCTTCACTGAGATCTAAAATGTTAGACCACTTTTTTTTTGTATCAATTACCTACTTCCATAGGATTTGCCTGCGTTGCCAAGGCAGTGACAGATCCAGTGGCTGTGTTGTAATATGAAACAGAACATAGAAAACTTTCAGAACAGTTTAGTATGAACAGAGGGGATGAGATCTTGTCCTCACTGACTTCTTGGACGCAGGATATGCCCACTGTGTTACCTAAACTACTTTACAAGATGATAGAGGGGCTCTGTATAGATGGCAAAATTCTGCAAGCTCTCATTAGGCACATAAAGTGGCACTCCAGAAGGGGGAATTATCAAACATCACCTTATCAGTTTAGTTTATCAATAAACACCACAACTCACATGTGTTTCACTGCTCCTCACAACACAAAGCATTGTTTGCAGCAAAACACATACCTTTTAGGCAATTCAGTTGTGAGGGTTTTAAGGATCTAGTTATGCCACTGGAGAAATCAGCTAGAGTAATCCTGGGTATTCTCACAAGTGCCATATCCTCATTATAACTCATTTCTGGCAAGAGCCTATTTTTCTTCTTTTAAAAAGAGACTCCCTAGCTGTATGACTGTAAATGACCAACATCAATGTTCTCAAAACAAGTGTATAACACATCCAACCTTTAAAGTGCTCCCTAGTTCTGTAAGAGCCTATGCTGAATTACAGAACCAGAACAGTATTAAAATCAGACTCTCATTATCTTAGGAAAAGATCTACCCTCATATTTGGATTACATCTGAAGTTTTACTGATGCCAAATTAAGCTGAGTAATGCCTAGTATGATTAACTGATGTGCTCACACTGGGGGAGGATGATGCTCAGACTTAGTTAACAAAGCTATTGTATTTTTTTGTACAAGATACTTTTAGTATTAATGTTCTTTTTTGTTTCATTTTCCTACAAAGTCATAGGCAAAATTAAAACCTCCCATTGAAAACTGTGAAAAAGAATTTACCAACTTGAAGTACTTTTTTTGTGAGCCAAAGTATTTGCAAGGTCAGTCATGCTCAGACTACTCATTAGGAAGCATGTAGTTATCGGATTAGTCACTGGAGACTTAGTGTATCAGAAGAATCAAATTAAGCTTTTTATGAGTTTACTAATAGCTGCAGATAAATATTTTAACAGTTTTCTAGCTATCATAATACACATTTAATCTCCTCTGAAGCATTTTTAAAGTGTTTTTAGACCAAAGTAATTCTAGAAAAAATAGCCTGCTTCACAGACCAGTTCACGAGCGATCGATACAATTTAGAATAGAAGTACATTACAGTTTATCCTAATGCTCCCTTTCCTATTCATACTTCCATAAGCTGTAATGCAGGACTGAGCAATCCACAGCACAGGTACTGAAGAGAGCATTCAGCCAAACCCAAATATCCCCAAAGAGGGCAAGCACAAAGGCTGGAGGTGAGAGCTGTCAGACATGGAGAATGACACCTGTGAAAATATCATCTCCCCCAGAGCTGAGAGCCTAACTAGAACATCACTTCTCCAAAAGCAAGCTATGCACCCAGCCTTTCTACTAGGCTCTTCCCCTTGCATTTTGCCAAGTGTCTGCTGGCAAATTTAATCACTATTTTGAGAAATAATATAACCTGGCACTTTACATTTCAAAGGTGGATGACCTTTGCCTCGTAATATCAGGGTGTACATACCAAACCAGCATTGATGATGATGATAAATCAACTTTGAAGTAATCTCACTGCAAAGCCTACGCCAAGAGTTTGACTCATCAGTCAATCAAAGCTTGATCTAGTGATTTTGGTTTCCTAATAAGGGGTTTTCAATTCCTATTAGCACATCAAACCAGTGACCTCAAACAGGTTAAACTGTTATTCTGATCCCCACAGCATGGCCACAAGCTTTGGCGTCCCAAACATCGTGTGACAATATGTGGATTCCCTGCTAAACACCTGGCTGAGCTGAGAAGTTATTTGTTCCTGAACAATTCTAGCAACCTTTAGACTGACAATTTTACAAAGGTTCTAGACATAAACAAGCATAGAAACATTCTAGACAAGACTTATAGTGTTTATTCTGAATAAGAGGACCATCCTGTGATTAATGCAGGGCAAATATTCAGAACTGATCTAAGTGATGTTTCAATCAATCACCAAAACTGGTTTTCTACCTTTAGTCGTCAAATTACCAGGACAATAAAAAACCTACTGTGAACCAAATGAGTGTACTGACAAAAGCAAAGATACCTCTGTATAAGCACACTGAATGAACATATTTTGATTACCACTCAAAAGCATTTTATTCTGAAAACAGACACAGGAGTCTCCTACAGTTTGCCTAGAGGTGTCAGGGTCTGGGTACTCATTCAGGCTGAATTAGTAGACACTGAAGCTTCATCTTTTTCTACTCTGTTTTCTCACTAACATCTTTTTAAGGTCTTTATTAAACTCACTGAGAGCAATGGAAGATAGAAAGGCCATGTTAGGAGTATAGCCCTTCTTTAGTGAAGAAACCAAAATATCTCTGAGAAGACTGAGACATGGTCTACATGGTTTGGGGGCAGAATTTGCCTTTTGTCTTCTGGCAGAACATCACAAACTTGTCTGTTCAGTCAATGTGTGAATACAGCTCCAGCAGTCTAAAGTTGTTATTTCAAGACAGATACTTTCCTCACTATACGCACACTGATACTAAGCAGAATGCTAATACAACTACTTACACAAAATCAAAGGGACCATACAGCTTTAGCAAGTGTTCAGTTACGCTGTGAGAAAAATTATGATTAAAATAATTCTGCAAATTACTGAACCTCTTGCTGTAAATCAAAATGGAAAAAAAAATACAAATAACTGTTTAAAGTATTTTGAGCAGTCCTGAGGAGAACAAACAGCTTACACCTTCGTTTTTGCTATGCCTAATGGGAAGCACATCAGCAACTCTCACCTCTAGAGCCTTTGTCCCAGGTTAACCAATTGACTAAACAGCTAAGAACTGTAGTATGACTGTCTAATATGAGTTTGCATTGTAGACTCCACAGATTTTACAATCATTGTAATTATTAGATTGTGTTGTACATAACTGCTCTCATCACTATTATAAAATAAAGCATAACCAAATAAATTGTAGACTTAGAGATATGTTTATCTTAAAATACTGTCACTCAGGAGGTGGGAGAAATTTAAATGGAGTCTCTGAGTACCACAGTTCTAGATCTTTTAGTACCACCTCGCTCTTAGTGCTGTCCATTCTCTCTATATGTATTGTTCACATAGAATATACAAAGACATGGTAATGAATTTTGGATAAATTAAACTTGCACTGAAAAAAAAAGAATCATCACTTGAAATGTGACAAGAAATTATTATTAATATTGAAATAAATTACAATCAGGACAACTCCACTACTCCAATCCAGTTTCAATGAAGAGTATGTAAAAATTCCAAGAATATCAGATGGATTATAAACCTTCAGCTTCCCTTCCTCTGGTTATCTGGAGACAAAGTATCCCTGTTAGCCTACCACCCATTTCTTGACAACCTATAATTTCCCCCTCCAACTACAACTCCTTAATCTTCCCTTTTCCTTCTCCCTGCCTTCAAGTTAAGTCTTGGGCCTTTCATGGTAAGATTTCATCCTAATTGTGTAGTTCTTATGCACTGGTGCCAAGCCAGAATGCTTTCAAGTGAAAGGCTATGCTGACAGTGAACATCTGACTTCCTAAAAATGGACATCTGAGTCCTTCAGGGAATCTGCAGCAAAAGTGACTAGACCCTCAGTGATGCTATATAACTCCTGTTCTCATGGAAATTCTGGAGAGATAACTGTAGTATAATTCAGTATCTTATCATCTGTATAGATCCAACATACTTAATTTTAGTCATACAAATTCTTTAACCCATAAAGAGGTGGGAAGATAGGGGAAATGGAAGGGAAACAGTTAAGTTCCCTGTGTTGGGACATCATCTTCTTCATCAAGGCCACAGGAAAAAAACCCTCTAAAGTACATAGTTATCTAAAGTACAAAGTTATCCTTTGTTTTATATTGTCTTCCTTCTCTTTTCCCCTATTTTCTATTTAAACAAGTTTTGCAATCTCTCTCCTGAAGCATGACAAAGGTGACAGCACAATACTTCATTTTGAGAAATAGGGTTTACCATTCAGAAACAGAAACTGTCAGCAGGGAGGGCAGGCTACACAAGCCATGAACCTCTTTACATTGATATTATCCAAAGAACACTACCAACTTTCCAGTGCCCAGAATTCCACGATAATATATTGCTAAACAAAACTCAGAGAGGACAGGGCAGGCAGTTGTCTTTTGCCAGTCCATAAATGTTTTTTATGACTAGTGTTCTGACTGCTGGTATGCAGTAAGACAAGCTGCCCTTATTATACAATAAGCCTTTTATAGAGGATGGTAATTTTTCTAGTGCTCCTACTTTTTTAGGCTTTAGGAACACAATCACTCACTTCCAAAAGTGCAAATAAATGCAGAAGCTGTGCTCTTAATATAGGTATTAACTGGTTGCTATTTTTTAAGGATATACAATAATTTACATGTTCAAAATAGGATCCAACACTACCAAACCAATGCTATTAGACTACACTGTATAAAGCCTTTCTTGAGCTGCTTTGTTATAAACTGCTTCCCTAGAACAAAACCAGCATCAAAAGAGCAGTACTGGTTTGACCCTGCTCCACTGAAGTACACAGGAGTTGTGATTTCAACAGCAGAAGAATATTGCTCCTTGACAGTCTTACTTCAGAGCTGGAGAAAAAAAAAAAAAAAAAAAAAAAGAAAAAAAAAAAAAAAGGAGGAGGGGCTGGACTTTCTGGTACACCTCTCTAAAGTACAATAATGGAAAACTTTTTTCAGACCACAAGGTGGAGCAGTAGATCCTTATAGATCTCAGTAGATCCTGATAATTCATGTGACGGCAAACTAACTGCATTTATAGAAAAAAAGAATTACTGGAGGACCTAACAGTGTGGTTCATGAATTTCAAATACAGTGCTGCCCAATAATAATTGTTCCCAAACAGATCCTTCTTGGATTTCCTGATTTATTTCATTTACTGGGACATGATAGGAGTGGCAGCTTTTAGGGGTGCCTAATTCACATCATGGAGCTCAGTTGTCAGCATGGCCACAAAGACAGCAAGGAGACAATCCACTGATAACAAGAAGTCACTCCCTGCACACACAGTGTGCAACATTAAAATAGTTACAGTCTCTTCACCCCAAGGAATGATACAGGAGGAAATAACTCAGCAAAGAAGGAGGTTGTTCTCTGCAGTCCCCTCAAAAATTTGCCTGTGGAAACAAGCTCCCCACAGACTTTCACCACCATACTGTATAAGCCATGTTGTTTTGTGGGGTTTTTTTCTTATCCTCTTCAATGTTAGTGTAACCCACCTTCCAGCTTTCTTGGGAGAGGTATCATTGTTTCACAACACCAGTAACAGAAAGTAAAGAGTTTCAGCGAGCAAGAACAATTAAGTATATTGGACTAAATATGATATGAGAAAGTTCAAGGACAAGTACTATCAAAATATCGAGTTGACAGATTAGCTACTAAAAAATATCTTTGCTACATGACTCTTTTACCATGCGGGACTTTGTCTCCTGATGTCCAATGAGACTGATGGTAGAAGAAAGCTCAGATGAGGAGTGAAAATAGCTGTACACAGGCTTCTTATAAATAAGATTTATCACAAAACTAAGGAATAGCTTGTGCTGTGCAGTGCTTTTGTCTCCTCTCTAAAGAGAAATGCAGATGTGTCAATGAGATCAGGAGACAAGTGTTAATGAGAAAGGAGACACTCCAGGATTTTGTTTTGGGGAAGAGTTTGATGATTTGCTCCTTTTCTGCAGCTTGTTTCTCATTTATATATGGATCTACAGCCTTAGTTACAATCAATAGATTTGTAAACCACAAGGGAGAAATCTTGACCCAGCTGAAGTCAGTGGGTGTTTTTTTTCCATTGACGTCACCAGAGCCAGGATTTCAACCCAAATAACAGACATCTTTCTCTTAAGGACTCCTAAGTAGACAGGATTTCCAGACTAAAAATTATGTGAGAAGAAAACAACAAAGTATTAAAACTATTCAGACTAAACTGATACGGAAGACTTCCACTAATAACTGATCTTTACCCAGTATAATCGCTCAGTACTTTACCTAAAAAGCAAAATGTGAAGACTTACAAAGATTATGGTAATTACTACACAACATGAATTTACTCTGTGAGAGTTAGACTATGACCTCAGCATTCTCCTATGCGGGGCTCAAGCAATTAAAAAAAGTACTATTTTAAGAAGTGCTTATTACTCCTACATTTTCGTAGAGACAAATCAGTAGGCAAGAATCTCTTTCTAGCTCTCAAGGCTAAAGAAAAAAATCTGGGAAAATACAAAGCAAGTACAAGACTAAAACCCAGCAGACAAATAAAAGGATTAGACTGGATCTTACATTTTAAGATATTTTAAATTACTCTGGGGCCTAGCCCATGGGTTTTGAACTTTTGACACTGACAGTTAGAGTAATACAGCTGCATTAATTGCTGTCCCTTGATTCTTCCCTAAAATAAAGTGACAGAAAACAGTTACAAGGCTATTCCTAAATTGCATATTAATCCTTCATTGACATACAGAGGTTGATGACAAACTCACTGTCTCTAACCCTGAATGAAGAGATTTTGAGATCTTCAGGATTTATATTTTTCCTTCTAAATACTGTTTCACAGTCACAAGATGTTAAAGGTGTTTGGAAATAAATAAAAAAATAACACTGTGATACATTGAAAACACAAAGATAAGCCACACTTGTTTATCACAAGGTCTGAGTAATCAGTGAATAAAACTGCTCCATAACCTGCTCTAGCAAAAGTTTGCACTGTGATGAAACAAGAAGGATTTTGCTTCAGATTGTTAATAGGCCTTGGCTTCATCCTGGCAGTGAGCTATGATGAGCCCTGAAGTAATTTTCACATTCTTCTGTGGTATTTCAAGCTAGGAGGCCCTGTGCAGAATGGCAGTGATGATGTACTGGACAACTTGACTAAGGGGAAAATTTACTTTGATGCTTGAAGTCTATTAGAAAAATAGTCCACTAAATAAGAACAAACATTAAGCTCAGGTTTCTAACTTAAATAAAATCATTTGTCTGATTCCCAGAGAGAAGAGGGTCACAAAATCAAGGAAAGGTGCTGCTAGCATGTACATCTGGATCGATGCAGCACTGTTGTTCCATGCTGGTCTAGGGAAGGCTCAGTTTACCCTTTGGAGCGAGGGAAGGGCAAGAAAAATTGTTCTTACAGACCTGCTGTTGCAGGGTACAAAGTTTTGCCTTCTGCCCACACAGCCCAAATTCTTAAGAGACCCCACCTGACAGCTTTCCATTGCATAGAGAATATTACCTGCACTACCCTAGGCCAAAAAGGCAGATTTATTTATTTTTTCCCAAATTGAAAGGTTTTCTCTGAAGAATTCTATGACAGTTTTTGTTAAATTCTTGTGTTCAGTGCTAATAGAAAGGCACAAAGTAAAAAAGCCACTGCCATTTGGAAGCCACTCTTGCCCAGACCTTCCAAAATTTTAGCACAATCTAACACCAAGTATAATCTTCCGTAAGAATAAGGGGGTTTTAATGTTCTAGACAATTATTCAGTAGTAGCCCTCACTGCAATGGTAAGTTTGCCAAAACCATTGCTAACAGCAGCACACACAGCTATAAAAGTTTACAAATAAATTGATGCAACATTTGCCTTATGTAAGAGACTATTTATGGCTAGATCGCATAGTATCTGTTTCAAAATATGTGCAAAATCTGTACTTGATTCTTCTCTCGCAGAATTTCAAGTCATTTACCTCCTATTGGTTTGTACATTAATCCTCTTGAAAGCTGCCTGGCACTTGTCTAGACCTGATTTAAGATACCTTAAGCACTTTGTCTTACCCTGGCACAGTTATGAATCTCATACTGCCTAAAATGGGTACTGTGTCCTCTACAAAGGCTACTTAACTTTGGGGCTGGTTTTTTATTTTGACAACCTGTAAAATAAAAGCAGAATTTTTAGGAGAAACACCCTCTATCTGAGGTTGTGGTGTGAACCCAAAATTGTACTGTTGCATGTACAGAGCAAAGCACATTCCACATGCCTTTTTCCACTGTGTGCATTAGCTGCTGTGGCTCTAATTAGCTCTGCCAGGGTAGTCATATTCCCTCATATTAGGCACCCAACACAGGGGGGATAGCTCCAAGGTGAGTCTCCCCATGTATACACTTTGCAATGTACCGCAGACAGTGAGCAGCTCCCACAAGAGCAATCCGGAGACGGACAGAGTAGAAAGATCAAAGCAAGGGCTAACACTGCCAAAATTACGGGCTGAAATCCAGAGGATTCCAGGCTCTTTTCTACTAGGTTTTAGGAACATCTCAGGGATAGAAACTCAAGCATTCCTGAAGCGTCAAATGCACAGCTCAGAAAGTGGGCACCATAACTTAATGTGGGTAATATAACTATTCAGCCTGCCAATATATGAACCTGCTACACCACAAAACACTTCTAAGTTCAGAATTTTAGACTGAAAAGCAGGAATCACTTACATTTTTAATTTGTTAGTTTAGTTCACACAGTCTAGTTAGATAATAAAAAGAAGGCTGAAACACTTGATTGCAGCACTTCAGCATCTTCACAGGATGGAAATACAAAGTATTGAGGGTATTTTAAATTATCAGGGAAAACACTGCCACAATCAAATGTCAGATACATTTGAATTTGAAACCATAATTTATTATTATTTTTTATAACACCAAAGCTATTAACCTATGAAATAAGCTGCCAGAAAAGCAAAGGATCTGCTTGGTATCTTGAAATCATTATTCTATGTTTTTTGGTCTGAAATTTTGATTTATATTAGATGGGAATCTAGATCAAACTATTTACAATGCTATTTATTTAACAATCCCTTTTGGCATCAAAATGAGATGGATCCATGAATTTTGAAAACATTAATATTAATTTACAGCTGAGTGAGACAAACAAACACAAATGAACATAGGAGTTCTCTGAAAAGGGAGACAAAACTACAACTAACAGTTTGTATCTGAACAGAAGTAAAACTGCCATTGCCAAAAATCTCTCTGGCACCAAGTGAGGACTTCCTTACACTTAAGGGACAGCTACAGCTGATTAATTAGAATTTCCTTTCATGTTCATGACTATATTTTGTACAACACAAAAAAAACCCCAAACATTTCAGTACACAAATTTAAAGGAAAACTTCTAAGTTTATGCTATTATGGATTTTCTATTGCTGGTGCAAAATTGCAGAAAACCTGGTTATCTTGATCCACAAGCTCATAGCAAAGAGCTTCTAGTGTTTTTAATTAAAACATATTTTTAGCCATGGACATTCTGCCACCAGTAAATCAGGGTACATTTTGACAGACATGTTGATTATTTTTTTTCCTCTTATTTTAGCATCTCTTAAGTTTCCAGTCATGTCTATTGTGAAGCAACAGAGTTCTCCAGCTAGAAAACTGCTCATTGACCTGCCAGTCCAGTACTACACACTTCCTCTGACCATCACCTTCCAAAGAGCCTGTGAACTGGAAAGTTTGCCATTTTATTCCCAACAGTGTCAGCTGTTCCAGGAAAGGATACTACCCCTCCTACAAACTTCATTCTATAGAACATTAATAAGAGGGATTTCATAAATCATGTAGCAAAACTCTACAAGCTGACTCCACATTCCAGCTCACTTACTCTCTCATTTCTTGTTTAAACCATCCTGACAGTTAAAAGAGAAAAAGACACAAAATCAATAAGATGGATTTGGGCAGGAATGTTAGTGGCTAGACCTTTCCACTGTTACAAACTTCAGGTTATTTACTTACCAAACTACTGTTAAAACTCACCTTGATGCCAATTCATTTATTTAGAAATGAAAGGGCCAGCTCTAATAGCAGCTCTGCTATAAAGAGGCACAATGTAAAAACAAAAGCTATCAATGCAGTCTTGTAAAGCAGAGCTTTGCACTTTCTGTGGTCACACTCATGGCAGAAGATGGAAATGGCTTCATTTCCTAAGGTAGCAGCAGTGAGAGTGTCATGAAGGTGAGCAGCAGGAACCCTCCCAGCCAAGCTCCAGAGACTGTGCTGCCACCTGGCCATCCTGGACCAACCTGATTTATGTTTTCATGAAACCACCATGTCTCTTTATTTTTTAATTTCCTATTAAGGAACACAGACCAGAGCTCTGTGCCTGTATGTTATCTTTAAACAATACACTATTGTAAATGTGATTGTTTCATTAATTTATGTAAATAGGACTTCAGCCAATGACTTGGGTGTTATTTATGAATGAATCATGCTGCTCTGAGTGGTTGGGTATATTTAACTCTCATTAATTTGTTCAAAATAACTACTAATGGGTTTCTTTAGCTCATGACTCTTGTAACAAAAAGCCAAAGAGAGGACTGGGTTTGCATGGAAGGGCTTGGGTAACCCTTTCTGTTATAACACAGTGATCAGCTTATAAATACACTGCATTTTAAGTCACTTCAAGTGATTTCAAGGCAGTAGCAGGTTAACAGCTCAAGACAAAATATGCAGGCTTCAGCTGGCGTCAGTCCATGAACAGCATTGAACCATTTCTGGAAACTATTTGTTTTCATTTTCTTTTGAGTGAAAGGAACGCTATTAAAATCAGAATTCTGGAAAAACTGAAAGCTCTGAGCCCAAATTGAGAGCAGAAATATAAACAGGTTCAAATATAAGCAATGGCTTGTTAGAGGGTGTAGCTAAATTTAAGGGCTTCAAAACAAAACATGTCACTCATGATGGTATAGCTCTGCTCGTTTTATGATTCAGAAATACTTTCCATGAAAAAGGCTGCATACTTGGAAGATTTTATTGCATACTTGGAGGATTTTATATGTGCAAAGTGCCGGTCAAGTATTTACAATAGGTCATGTGACCTGTTTTGCAGAAAAATGTTATTTTTGACTACTATAATCTATTGCTGGGTGAGTTCCACATCATCAAACACCTTCTGTTAAATTCATCATCTTGGCTTTGACACTGAGGTTATATCATGCTCCTTTGCATTTTTCCTTTGCTGTACCATGCAAGCACATTAGTTTTAATCTCTGGTCAGTAAAGACTTAGGTCTACCCTTCCACCCCTTTTTCCCAGGAGTCAGCAGCCACCTCAAGATCACCCCATTCAGAGATGCCCTCGGTGGCTGTGCAAGCCAGCTGGCAACTAGTCTGCTGAAGTGCCAGAACTAATGTTCTTGTTCTAAGAAAGTACTACCTTTCCACTTCTCTAGTTTTTCTACCAGTGGTGATCTT
This sequence comes from Chaetura pelagica, assembly GCF_000747805.2. Taxonomy (NCBI): domain Eukaryota; kingdom Metazoa; phylum Chordata; class Aves; order Apodiformes; family Apodidae; genus Chaetura; species Chaetura pelagica. The sequence continues at coordinate 76,050 of NW_009953205.1, read as the reverse complement.
GTATGATGTAGATTTCAGTATCTCTGCATTGAAGACTTCCTTTTTTATTCACAAGTGTCTGCACAGACTTGATTTTCCACCCTTTTTCCTCATTGTCCAAGCAAACGTATTTCATTCTACCAACCATTTGCTGATATTGTTTGAAGTCCTACTTATTCTCTAGGGCAAAAAAAACAAGCAGTGTTCATCAGACACTCAAATTAGCTGGTATTTTAATTCACCAGTTGGGAGATCTCTGGTTTTAGATTCTTTTATTGCACAAATACTGGAAACACTCCTATCTGAAAATATAGTGCAATATGTGCTCCAAGTTTGTTGTTTTAACAAACATCCCTGCCAGTTAACATTTTGACTACGATAACCATGGTAACAAATGCAAAAGGATAACCAGCACAAACAGTTCAAAGTTGTTTCAACTATCCCTGCCCTGACCTGCTTCTCATAAGTCCATCAACAAATCCTTTTAAGATAATAGTAGCCATTTAAATTATCTTTTTATAAGTCATTAGTAAATCAGTGCTTTCTGGTATTTAGAAGAGAGATGAGACCTCCTTGTAGCACTGAGGTAGCTGTTTTTCCATTTGGGAAGCTTCCCACCCACTTGGATGTTGTGAATGCTGAAGAATAGGGGGAGGAAATGCTCTCTGCATGGATTCTGTTATACCAAAATTAAAAAAAGTTGTTTTGGCACTGAGCACAGGAATACAAAGCCTGTCTTGTATTTTGTCCTGCATTAATTAAATGTAAGGCTTTAAAAAAAAAAAAGTATGTGCACATTTCCACTTGATCTTTCACAAAGATGGTTCTTATAGGAGCTTAGGGTTTGACCTAATGTAGTTTCACATAAGACACATGGCTGTCTTAACTCCCTGTATACACTGGTACCTGAAGGGGTGTCTGTGGATCTCTGTTAAACTCTGATAACAGAGAAATGTAGCAGTTGGCAACAGCCTGGGCCAACCTGTGGCTTTTGAGATGTATGTGACTCAGTAGCAAGTCAAATACAGTTCTCACACCAGGGATGTATTGCAGATGTTAATTGCTCCAGATTTTTAGCTCTAAAAGGAAATTAGAAACCATTAGGGATTGCTGAGAGAGGTTTTACCTTGTGGATTGCAGCTGTGTGCTCAGCCCCATTCCGTCACACAGTGAGGGAGTGGAATCCCCTTGAGTGCTATCAGTGTGTTATGGCCAGTGCAGCAATCCCACAGATTGCATTCCCTCTGCTCTCTGAGGTAGGTAGGTCTTGGCAAGCTAGTCGGACGCGTTAGCCAAACTGCGTGCTCCCCAGAGTTCAGCTGTCTGGGCTGTGCAAACCTGACTGGCCCATCAGATTTATGCAATTAAATCACAGCAGGTTCTGTGGCTGGTGGCAGAGGCACCCCCTGTGCAGTCAGAGTGAGACTGATCATGTACCAGACATATGCTGTTCATAAGTGTTTGCACACCATTCTAGTTTACAGTAATTTGAATGATACTTTGACTATCATTTATTTTCATCTGAAGTGCCCAAGATCCCAGAAAGGCTTAAGTGAACATCATGAAATATGACTCTGGATATTGACTGGGAAGAGAAAAGCAAAGATCAAGATATTTACAAAATACCTGACTGGTATTTTTACCTAGTCAGAAGCTGCTAAACAAGAAGTTTCCAGAAGTCTCCAAAACATTAAGTCAACTTAACATGGCTGAGCACCCTTACTTTGATATTTATCCCCATTTCAAAATACTTCAATCATTTAGTTACCTGAAAAGTAACCCAGCTATGAAACCCTGCCATACTATGTAACTGCTTTTTGCTGGAAATTACACCACAAAATTAGTCCCTTGCGGGGGCAGGGGAAAGAAAAAAAAAGAAAGAAACCTCCTTTAACTAAAGGCTGGAATGACTCGAAGCCAGAGAGATGATGCTTAAGCAAGTATGCCTAAGTACAGTACACATCACAGTTCATTATGGTATTAGTCATACTTGGAAAACATGTTTTTTAAACTAGCATTTAATACGTATGTCCACTACACAACTTCAACATTTTCTCAAACACGAATTTCCCTATTCTGTTTGTGGCATCATGTTTTCCACACTCTCTGACATTAAAGTTATTCAAAAAGCACTCTGCCAACTCCGCACCGCCCAAATACAAGCTAGGTTTGTGAGTCAGCTCCACACACTGCAATACTAGCAAGCAAGACAAGTCTGTCACAAGAAAACTGACAGTTAAAACCACCTAAAATAATTTTTCTATATACAAGTGGAAGCAATATGTACTGTCCTAGATGGATTTAGCTGAGTATATTTCAACACTGAACTGAGTTCAGGACTGCAGGGTATCATGATTTTTGAATACCTTTTTTCTCTGCCATATTCAAACATGACAATTCAACATGACAATCATAGAACACATCTTATAAATAACATGGAAATATTATTAAAATGTGTCACTGGTGCTGTAATAGCTTACGTGAATGCAGATGGCATTCATGCTACACTCCATCTAAACATCATGAATAAGAATGTTCTTGCTCCCAAAGTGATACATCCAATGTATTTCAGCTTTTAGGATACATTATCAAGACCTTATGCTATTCTTGATTTCTGTTGATATACCTTGGCACTGTTTCAGTGCAAGATTTCAACTTGCAAATGCCTTAAATTGCAAACTTTTTGCTAATACTTTGCCCTTACCATTAATGTCACTTTCAGAAGTAGATTTGTAGTATGACTAAGAGAACAGCGTTGTGGGGGGTTTTTTCATTCTTATTCTGCAGTATATACTAAAAAATCCTGCTCTGAACAGCTGTGCTTAGCAGCTTACACTAGAAAGATCAGTGAAAAGCAAACGTAAAAGAGAAAGGAGCAACGACTCTTTAGACTTTTAAAAGCACAACAGTAGTTTCAGAAGTCGTTTTTAAACATGATATTCATTTTGCTTCCTGACATGTTTTAGATAGTTACAGTCATGCCACTAACTTTCATAGACTACACAAACCCTCTGTAAGTTCATCTATTTAGAAAAAATGCAAACTTGCTTCCTTTTGCAAGGGAAGTCTTCAAATTACTAAACTAGCACAGAAGATTTTAAAGGTTTGTAAAAGCTCCTATTGTTTGTTATTGGGAGAAATAGAAATGCTGCTGCTTTTTTCTTTGTTGTACAATTGAACCACAATTTTCACAATCTAATTTTTCATACTTAACTGCTAAGAGCACAGTTAAAGATATGTAATTACTCTGTCAGCTCTTTATTTATAAAAAAATATATATAATATTTTTTTATACAAACTAGTTTTACATTAATTGAACTGTTCTGGACCAAGTAAGCTATGTAATAAAATAGAAACTGCACTTCACAGGTATCATAAAGCAGAGGACTGACAGAGCATTCAGTTATTAAACATTACACCACCTATAAATGTTTTATAGTATCATAGGTATATGATACTACTCCCCCATGTACTGGGGGAGTCTTTCTGTGATCTGGACCATATAAACCAGACATTTTAAAGTAGTTTCTACATTAGATGATCCTTTCATATTTCAGTTGGCAACACTTTTTATTATAATAGTACTGGCTCATCAAGATTTTTCCACAGGTGACAGTTTCTCTGGTATGAACTTACAGAAGAATCCTCAAGCAAGTCAAGTTATGCAGTTTGGTAAGGTGCAAGCAGCCCCAGCACTATCCTGCTGCCATCTAACAATGCTGCACTTGAGCCCAGCAGAGAATCCAGACCAGTCCTAGCACAGGCTTCACATGAATGGCAATGAGTATTACTTGGGTTGGAGAAGGGATGCGCTGTCTAACACATTTCATAAGAATAAGGGGACTTATTGTAGCAAAAACTAAAACATGCCACACAAGCCCAAATTCCATATAATGAACCAGTAGGGATTAGTTTTCAACCCAGAGGTTCCTGCAGACACCTAACATGGGGTGACTTAAACAGCTCCTACAGGAATTTGCATTACATTTTTTTTTCCTTTGTGGCTGGCCTACATGCTCTCTTTTTAACATCTTACACACACACACACAAAAAAACACCTAAATTTTTTCAGAGTCCTTTTCTCTTTTAGCTCTGCAAGTGTGTTCCGCATTATTTTTTCTTCAGGTAGGGATTAATTTTCAAGGACATATTTATTTTCCTTTTGAAGCCAAAAAGCAGAGGGGAAGCATTAGGGGGAAATAGGAGCCATGCCCCACAATACTTCTCAGAAGTCTCTGAAACCTTAAAATTACAGGAAAGAGACAAAAGAACAGGGTTCTTCCTTCCTGGTATTTCCTTTCTACTTCCCAAAAGCAGCGGTTTTGTCTTCAGCCTGTAAAAGTAAGCAACAGAGAAAGAAAAATGTAACCAAAACATAGACTAAACTGTTCAATTATTTTCCTTCCAGGCGCTTTTCTTATTCCCTATATCCTCTTCCTAATAATTGCTGGAATGCCCCTGTTCTATATGGAATTAGCACTAGGGCAGTATAACCGAGAAGGGGCTGCCACTGTATGGAAAATCTGTCCAGTTTTCAAAGGTAAGTGTCCCTCTGCTCATTTGAATAGCATCATGTGGGTGCCATACTTGTGATCACAAAGTAAAGGTCTTCCATGTTTCCATGGACAGCATGATATTTGCTGACCTTTCCATAACCCTTGAAGTTATAAGCCTTTATGTCATCACAGGTGGAGCACAAAATGATCTTCAGGGTTATTGCTGAGAGGTGCATCAGAGAGCAATAAGGATGGGCAGTTCAGGTCTGTCCTCCCTCTCCTCTGTGTACTGGGAAGTGAGAGGAACTGGGTATCTTTAGGAGAGAGGATTGCAATGCAAACATTTAGAAATACCAAATCACATCGAGGTCAGTTCAGCCCTTTCTCCGCCACTGACTAACATACCCAAGGACTCACTTCAATTTATTGTGAGGAGCCTTCCCTGCACAAGTATGGGATAGGCTTCCCAGTAGTTAGAACACTAATGGAGTTGTAAAGACTTGTTCAGCCACTAGACTTTTAACATCACACAAAGTATCTGTGGCTCTGTACCTCAGCTTTCCTGCCTATGAAATGGGAGCAGTGATTCTGATAGACTTTGTAAAGTGGTTTTCAAATCTAGTAATGAAAAGCAAGTATTCAAACCTGAACATTACTATTACTATTCAGTGTTTTCCACTAGGGTTAACTCTCAAACATCACTGAATAAAAGGCTGTGGAGTGCTGTCTTATGCACTGAGTTGCAGCCATTCTGCAAGGAAGAAACAGATGAGGTTGGATGTTTGGATACTGATCAGAGTGTTTCTTAAAGACCCTCAAAAAATTTTGTAAGCATTGCTTACCAGCAAAAATTGTGAGTTCCCCTACTTCTACAGCAGATTATATCTAAAATCTTCTGTAAAAGCCTTTTCAATACAGAGCTATCTGAAAGGAAGCTGCTCAAGGTTGGCTGATCTTAGAAGTTTAAAATTCAGATTATGTTCATCCCATGACATACAAAAGCTGAAGAGCTTCACAACAGCAATCCAAACTTGGCAAATCCAATGCTTGGATATAGGTTGCACTGAGTAAATGTTAGTTGTCCTTCTCAGAATACAGCTTTCTTCTTCAATGAGGTTAGTGCTGCAGAATAGGAAAACTGCAGGTTGTTTTCTTACCAAAACCAAAACTGAGGAAAATCAGAGATGTAATAAAAGACAAAGAAGCAAGCCCCAAAATCTGGAGGTCAATTCACATAGATTTACCTAGCCCTTCTAATAAACCTAGCACTCAGGAATCTGAAGACCCTTGCTCAATCAAAATTTCTGCTGGCATCAGTTAACACTTTTGGGAGGAACATAGATTTTGAAAGCCTAAATGCAAAATTTAGACCATGAGGATCTCAAAGTTTTTGACCCACTCTGCTCAGAGGTACTCCATTGACTTCAGGATTGAAAAAATAATGAGAAAGGAAATACAGCTTATTTCATTTATAGTCTTACTGACATTCCATCTGTTCCTAAGTTGTTACTAGAATATCATAATTTCTTCGATTCTCAAAAAGTAATTAGTATGGAGCTGCATTTGCATCTCAGTACTAGTGTAAACTCAGTACTTTGAAAGTTTTGACTAAATCTTCTGATAACATGTAAACAGATTTAATTGCTCAACTCATAATGCTTCTGAATTGTTTCTGGGATAATTCAAATCTCTTGCTCAAATGAAAAGTATACAGTTTACGCATATTTATAACAGCTTCTCTAAATGAGCAGCACTATAGTACTAATTTTAGCTATGATTATTATTGCAGTGAACTCTGAGGACTGTGCTGCAAATGAGATGCTCTCATACTGCTTGCTATTAAAAATATACCCTGTAACCTTTACAACACAGTCTGTTTTCATCTCTTCATTTTTCAAGGTCTATTTTAGAGTGTGGGTGGTGCAGCATTACTTTTATGAGAAGTTAAACCTAGAAACATGAAGGCAAATTAATTTCTGAACATTCTTATGATTTCAAGAGTGACATTTAAGTTACATTTGATCCATTTTTTTTACATCTTTTAAATATCCAACATTGTCCTCCTGAATTGGAGGAATTTCAGGAACACTTTTTTTAAACAGAATAATCCCATTTCAGTGCAAAAGAAATTATTCATACTTAGTATTTTTAAATTCGCATTAATATTTAAGAATTATCTTCTTGGGTGATTCCCCATCCCCCTGTTCTATTGATCACAAGGTATCACTAAGCATTTGAGTGTTGGTGTACTGGACTCAATTAAGCACCAATTATCATCTTTACTTTCACAATCTTTTCCCTAATGTTAGGGATGAAAAAAACTGGCCTGTGTATTAAAAGCCTCCTGAAGAACAAAGAGAAACTTTAGTATATGCAGCTGTCTTTGAAATGCCAGCTTCTTCAGGGTCAGCATCTGTTCCTTATGCAAATTATAAACCAAGGAGTAATAATCACTGTGTGCTACTTCTTTGCTTCGTCAAGAAATATGAAAGCCTAATAATCTCCAACTGCTAGACCTCCAATGCAGTATCTCCAAAAAAGTTAAACTGAAAAAAATTAAAAGGACAGCACTTAGGTGCTGTGACAGTAAGTGATGGTAGCCCTAAAACAGCTGTAGTCCCTACCTGTAACATGTCATACACACAACTTTGGAGTAGGACAATCCTGCATGCAGAGTAAAGGAAGACTGAAGTAAGCCAAGGTAAAGCCAGCTTCTGGAACAATCCTGGCATAAAACTTTTGTTCTTCTCTGACATTAATACCGAAGCTTCCTGCCAAACCATTGGAAAATGTTCAATTTCATGAGGATAACATGCACTCTCTGGGGTTCACTAGTTAAAGGCATCCTCAAAGCACGCTTCACAGTAGGCAAAAATACAAAACAAATGTTCAAAGTCAAAAGAGAATGCTTACAGCAGGGATTCTGTAAATCCTGGGGAGACTGTGAAATGAAGGTCCATACACAGCTTAGCCCCAAGCTTGATATTCACCAGGATTTACTGAGAACCACTTGGAGTTCCTCAGTGGAACAGCACAGACTGTTTGATGCATGTTCTGGACTTAGTTATAAGCTGATGGAAACCAGTCTGGAGAGTAACAATGGGAAAGAAACAGGAGAGGGATCAGTGTCTGTTCCTAACTAGCTCAGGATGGGAACGTGAGGCACAGGGAAATTTCACTTAAGTCTCGAGCTTTACTTTTCCAAGAAAAGTTGCCAAGGACTCTGACATTATGAAGTGAGTTTCACTCCTAACATGGGCTTGCAGTCTTCTGCACTGGAAATAAATCAGCAATCAAGTTGTATAAGAGCAATTTTTGACATTACACTGCTTAATTTATTTTTCTGGCATACAACTGGATTTGCTAAAAGCCAGTCATTTTTCAAAATCATTAATGTAATTTTTTTGTTTTAAAGTTAGTGACACTGTGTACACATGTGTGTATGTAAACTTCAAAAATTCCTTTTGTTGGTCTGAAGATCTAAAATTAATGTGTAACCATGTATGGCCAAGTTTAACTACAGTGTTTGCATATACTATTGCATGCAAAAAGCAATGTATAATCTAGTTTTCCTCTGTCTTTAGGTGTAGGCTATGCAGTGATACTCATTGCTCTTTACGTGGGTTTCTACTACAATGTTATCATCGCTTGGTCTCTGTATTATCTGTTTTCATCATTCACCTTTGAGCTCCCATGGACAAACTGCGACAACAGCTGGAATAGCCCAAACTGTACAGATCCCAAACTCTTCAATGCATCAGTGCTTGGCAATGGTACCAAATACTCAAAGTACAAGCTCACTCCTGCAGCAGAATTTTATGAGTAAGTGTTGACTTGATTTCCCTGTTTATTCAAAATTCTATGTCTATGCATGTTTCCTCTGGAAGGTAAATTACCTCAGTATCCAGCCTCTAAAATAAGCACTAGAAGACTAAGGTTAAAATGCAGTTGTAACGCTGATCTGTACTCCTGTGTGACTAAGACTCTTGCCTCTGAAAGCTTTGGTTTCTCCTGTACAAATGCAACACCAACACAAATGTTCCCTGATGTAACACTTTTCCTTGAACCAGTTTTGCCAGGGCAAGGAACCACAGCAATATTCTGGCAAAGAAGATGGCATGCCAAAACTGAGCTGACCTTAAGGCTTTAAAATATTAATTTGTTCAATAGACTTGGTCTGTTTCTCTACATGCAATAGCATCTCAGAGCAGCCCTCTGTTTGCTCAGCTGCTTCTTAAGTGCAATGAAATGAGATGAAGCACTGAGCAGGGAGGAGAGCACCACAGCTACAAGTCCATCTTTCTACAATTCCTAAGCAAAAAAGCATTCAGCAATATGGGTCAAAACAGATAGAGGCACACTCAAATCGACACTGGAAATCAACCCCAAAAAGCTATATAAAATAACAACTGAATATATCAATCTGTGTATAAATAACTGCACTATGGACCTTCAGGGGAAAATGGAATTTATTTAAGATTAAGAATGAAGGGTGGATATCAGGGTAATTGTACCAACTGCGGTTGGGAGCAGAGGGATATCAGGGCACACACCTGCTGAGCAGTAAGTCCAATCCTATAGAAAGAAATGGAATCTTGACATAAATAACTGTGTGTTACACCCTGCCTGGTTACAGTAGTGATCTTGAGGGCTGTGTTTATAGCTCTGAAACATTTGTGGTTGCTATTGCTCCTCTGAAGACAGCACAGTGCAAGATCAGTAGTGATACACAAACTGTTGGCAAGGGTTTGGGTAAACTAAACGCAGTGCTTTGAAAACAATAAGGAGGGTGGAGTTCAAAGGAACTCCCTACAATGACAAATAATGACAGCTAGGAAATCTACTGCCTTTACAAAGACAAAGTGATGTGTTTGTAACTCAAATGCAAAAAAACATAATTTATAGCAAAGGCTCTATACCCATGTAGACAGTTAAAGAACCTGACATCAAAGTGAAATATAAGAAATCATACATTTCAGCATCTTCAGACAAAGAACTGCATTATTACAGAACTTGAATGTGAACAGCATTTAAAAAATATTTTCTTTATAATCTTCTTGTGCTTAAATCTTTATATAGTAAAATACAATCCTTATATTCCTGCTTTGCTCCTTTATGATTTAAAGTGGTTCTATTCATTTTTGTTTCTCACGTAATACTTGGAGTATGAATTTTAATTTGTATTGAGTGATGTAGTGGTAGAATTTATTTAAAATGTTTTTATTTATTTCCAGTGATCTAAGGAACAGCTAAATTTGTGATTCTGTCAGTACATTGAAACATTAGGGTTACCTTACCATGAAATAGATTCAAGGTGCAGTTTTTAGAAGGTAAGAATAAAAAAGGGAATTTTACATTTCATTAGGGTTTAATCCCTTGATTAGAGCAGTAACTAAGTCCCTAGGCCCTATACTTATTAGCAACTAGATTATATTGCAAAAATGAGAAGAATAACCACTTGAGTAAAACAGTCTATAACATCTGCTTCCTCAGCTGTAAAAACAAGGAATCACAAGGGGTATTATGTTCACTTATCCACTGTTCGGATTAGCTCACCAAGTCCAGCTGTACAGCCCAGGTGTGGACCCAAACTGTGCAAAGTTTTAGTGTATCCAGATCCAACCTAATAACAACAGCCCAATGAGGAACACAGTGATTCTTCTCTTATATCAAATAACCAAACTCATTCTCATGGTCCTTTTACAACAGGGAGAGCTGAACCTTCTGATTGGAAAGTTTCATATTATACACAACAGGGTCAGGAAAGAGAAGTGATAATTTAGTGTTAAATTTGCATCAGTATGAGTTTACAAAATGATGCACCATTTTTGGATGCAGCTTATTGTTAAATAACAGTTCAAGTAATGATCTTGGCTAGCTAAATTCCCTCTGAAAAACCCCTCAAGTAAAGACTAAATGTTCCTTTTAAGAATATGGGATGTCCTTATATCACCTTGCACTATTGCTTCTGTCACTGCTGACCTTGATTCAAGTGTCTGTGTAGGACTCACACCTGATGGTTTCTGGTAAAGAGCTGTTAGTCACTTGCAATCAACAGATTCTTGCCAGAGGAGAACTACAGTTCCTGACAATAGTTTGTGTTATGTCAGTCTATTCCTTACAGCTGGAAACCCTAAATTAGCAACTGGATAGATAATTGACCTTCCTCAATAATACTGTTGGTGAGTAAGAGTTTTTAAGTAACAGCATCATGAAGACTCTAGCTTCCAAATTCTATTATTGTGATTACTTTATTAAGGTTTGTACTGCTATCCAGTGTTGCCAGATATTAGCAACAACAGACACTATTACCTTTTGTGCAATAGATTTAATATGGCAGATTTCAGTTATATAGGGAATCAAGGAAATAGACCAGCTACTTTGATACCAGAGGGAGATCGAACTATGAACTCAAACTTCAGTGGGATACCTATGAAAGCCCAGCCTCTGCACTAACACAAGATATTATAATTATCATTATTAAAATGGGAATTGAAAACAATAATAGCACTGGTGACCACTATAAAAATATCACTGAAACAGAGTATGTTTGTCAGTAGAAGTGAAAATAGGTTCCATTATTCTCCTCATCACTATCAAGGCATATGGGAGACTGTCCAGTCTGGAGTACTGGGGCCACATTTTCAACCACAGTAACCAGTGTAACAGAAACTTGGTGCTCTGTGTTACTGGGATGCACTGCAATATTTTTTTTGGAAGAACACAAGTATGTCACTGCAAAACAAGCCTCCTATCACTCCTATTTAAGTATTTTATCTGAATGCAGGCATACTTTGTATTTGCTGTCTCCATTCTCGTGCCTGGGAAAAGTTTATCATCTTGCTTTCATTTACACTGACAATTAAAAAATACCAGTTCAGAGGAACAAAAGCACCACTCTTCTCACAAGGTACTGTTCCTCAAAAAAAATCATTATCTGTTGTAGGAACAAATCCTGGCAATTTTTAAAATAAAACAGTGTAATTGTCAACAAATTTATTGTGATATAACTACTTTCCTCTCATAGTATTTTTTCTCAGGGCTATAATCCATCCTTTCAACGTAAGGAATAAACCACATTTTTGCAGGGAAATTTCTGTGCCAGACTCAGAAAAGGAAATTCACAGAATTCACAAGTCTCCCCAGATGTGAGTAATTGCTAAAAGTTACCTAAGAACAAGGAATAAAGAGAGATCTTAGTCACAGCAGTCTACATCTATCATATTTATGAACATAAATTTATGAGGAGTGTGTGAACCAAGAACAGCCTGAAAAAATCCTCACCCAATAAAGTAAAGGTTACTTTTAAAGACCAACAAGCTTGTGCTTTGGGGTATAAGTGTACACAGGAAATACCACCACAGATTAAAGAGTCCACACAGGTCAGTAACACATCAAATGGAGCAATCAACAATATGTGCTCCAAAGGAAGATCCAAGACCCTATCCCCATAAAACAGTTGTGAAGCATCCTGTCCCAAAAGAGAAAAAAAAATAATTCAAAAGTAAGCATAAGCAATTCTGCTTCTAAATGCTTACAAAAACTGAATCAGACAAGAACTAATGAAAATGGATAACTCTATATTCTGCTAATTACATCTGGTGAAAAAAGACTCTAAACTCATGTTAAACATAATCAGTTCTCAATATTATACTGCTTTCCTGGACAACAAACCTCCATTAAATACATCTGAAGCTTCTTTAAGAGGTTTCTTTTAACATCTATACCTTATCAGCTAGAGTGTTTGTAAGAAATGAGAAACTAAGAACCTCTCTAGGCTTCTGGACTTATTAATCTTTTGCATTTAATTGAAAGGAAAGTTGTCAGATGTTTCTGACAGATTTGAAGTTGAGAAGCAGTCATCTATTTACCTTTATAAAGATCACACAGTTGTAGACTAATAATTATTCTGCCATGTTCTGCACCTTCACCCCTAGAAAATCCCCCCTGAATGTAAAGAGAGCTTCTCTGATTTCAGTGAGCTTAGAATCAGGTACATTATTAAATACTCCATATGGGAAATTTATAGCCACATTGCTGAAACAGCATCAAGGAAGCTGCTTTAGAAATCAATTCTGTATCAACTGCTCAGGCACATTTAGGAAATGTTTGGGTGCATTGTTAGAACATTCATAGTCTGAGACTAACATACTTGCATCCTAACACATTGCATATTTTCTTTTTGACTGAGTTAACTTTTTTGGTCTCAACTACATAACTCAGTCTTTCCCTTTTTGACTCATTGCACAGAAATATCTGGTACAAGTATTTCTGTGCATGAAATAAAAACAGCTTTTCACATATGTTCACATCTCCACATTTGTTGACCATTTACTTACACAAAGATAAAAGAAATTCCATGTGACTACAGTGGAAGTCAATTAATATAAGTGTATACACATGTTCTTACGCTTTGGACAACTTTATGGAAATGATTCCGAAACAACAACACGCCCTTGTGTAGCAAGTCCAGAAGACTGGAAGAATTAACACTTTGCCAACTTCAGTTTGCAGGGGAGGGGTTTTAGATAATTGCTAATGTCAAGAGCTGCATGTTATGCTGCACACAAATGGCTTGCTTTGTGCTACCTTGCAGGAGAAATTTTAACTGCTTTTCTTTAAATACATAATCCTACATAGTTTAGTAGTGGTACCAGGCTCTGAGCAATAATTACAGCATCTGAGGTGAGTGCTATAGCACCTTCCCTGTATTAACTTGCATTTCGCATACTGGCAAGCAGAAGCAGAACCTTTGTCTGTGGAACATCTCCACCTGCACATATTGCTCAAGGCCAAGCCAATAGAAATACCACATACAACTAAACACCCACTAATTCATATTCACCTTTTTCTCATGAAACGCTCTCTATGACACAAACTGCTGACATAGTATTACCACTAGTGTTTTATGCGTTGCTTCCTACAGGGAAGGTGTTTGCTTATCCAAAACTATCACATATAAGCATTAAAGATTACAAATTTAACCTCACTGTATAAAGGACCCAGCATTACAACAAATGTCAAACAATGACATGAGCATTTTGTTTAAATGTATCGGTAGTCCTATGTTTGTGGTGCATGGGTCTGGTTGACATTGTCCTGGCAACTGTGTGTCTTTCCATGCAGCTCTTCTGAAATCCGTAAAGCTTTGTGAAAGCTCAACAGCTGCTTTGGAGAGGTTGGGGCTCCTCCATAACCCTCTTTAGGGCCATGTATGGCCCACGGAGAGTGGTGACTGAAACACCATTGAACTTGCTGACCAAGGGTTGGCACAGTTAGAAGCCTGTGCTCTAACTGCTTTGTCATCTATCCTCAAACAAACTTTTTCAGTTCAGTATCAATTAGATCTACAGAGGGATGAAATTCAAGAGTTTCCATTCTATCTGCAAATCTCAATACAATGGGTTTAAAAAAGGAGATTTTTATAACCTTCTTTTTCTTTTTTCATAATGCTTTGCAGACTTGAATGTACTGAAGTGTGGCACAAATAGCATGGGAGGTCAGAATTCCTAAATTAATGGGAGGATTAAGTGGGGTAAGGACTTAAGTGAGTTGAGATAAATGTGAGATTAAGAGTTTAGTTCAAAAGGCCACGTATAAATCCAGGATTATGATGAATCAGAAATACCATTTCATTCAGTACAAATAATAAATATGACAACCAGGGTGCCAGTGGTACATCATCTTTCTGTAAGTGATTCCCAAAATGTAGTTTGAAGTCCATTACATAGCTCCATTCTCCAACACAAGAGGGAGCTGAAATATCTTGAGAAATAGACAAAAACAGACAACAGAGGTGTTGGCAAAAGGCAGTACGGCATCCAGCAGAGCTGGAGTAACTACACTCAGCGGAACCCAACTGCTGCAGAGCCGCTGGCACACCTCTGAAGCATGCCTAGCTCTCCAGGGGAAGGGAGAGGTATGTAGTGCACATTTAGCACCAGGCTATCCTGCTCTTGGCTGGAGGAAAGCACTCTCCTGGAGCCAAGGTAATCCTTCTGCATTGTAGCGATGCCATGCCCAAAGGCACCTAAGGAGTGCAGGCAGCAGCTCTATGTATGGCAGAGCTGGGTCTTAACCAGAACAACCCTGTTACACTTTGCTGACCTTGTGTAGAGCCACTCTGCTGTCTCTGCACTGCACCCCTAGCCCCAGAACTGCAGTGAGTCAACTGGTGTTCAACCTGCATGGAGCCAGCTCAAGTCTGCCTCTCACAGCTCTGGATGTACACCTTGGAGACAAACTGCTGTGGGAACAGTACAGCTGAATTTAAGCAGTGCTGTACCTGAAGTAAAATAACATGGAGCCTGGCAAACTGTGTGCAAAGAGCTCCATCCCCAGCTGCCTGAAGCAGATAATCTAGCCTTCCACAGATAAAAGAATCAACTGCATTTTACACTCTGAAGGAAACTGGCAGCAATGATAAATGATTTATGGTTGCCCAAATATATAACACAAGAGATGCATGTAGGAGAGCCTTGTAATTGAGTACAATTACCATGCTTCAAATTGCCTTCTAAATTGAGTATGTAATGTAATTTCTATAGATTGCACGCTGTATATACTGACAGTCCATTTAGCACCTTCAATCTACAATTTACATTAAGTCTTAAATCATAAAAACCTAGTAACTACCAGAATAGGGAACCAAACTCAGGAGACCAGGACTATAACTATTTATATCTTAGCTAATTTCCAAATACTTATTCTATGCAAGCCATTTAGGTTTGATCTCCTAAAAATAACTACTAATTTTTAGAAGTATTTGGAAGTTCTTAGAATTACTTAATATGTTAACAAACACATTTTTTAGTATCATACTAATTTGCTGACAAGTCGATGACACTTTTGCAATCTGAGCAAATTGTATACAACACATCTCATAATTGCTCAGATGAATGACACTTCTATAATCATGTCACATTTAGGTAAAGAACTTTTGCCTTTAATAAAAAGACAAAGAATCAGCCTCTAGAATTGTGTAATCATATTTGAGTTAAAATGCAAAATTATAATTGATTTGAGATTGGAAAAAAGGAGGACTACTCCAAGATCTTTAACTTGAGCTGCTTGTACAAATCCTTTTAAATTTCCAAAATACAATTGTGTAAATATCCCTAGGGATTAATAATACAAAAGGCTTCTCACAAAGTCCTTAGAAAGCACTAGTATGATAAAAAAGTCTAGGAGAATTCTACACCTGAAACTCTTATCTCCTGTTTTCTGGCTGTGGATTAAAGGAGTTGGAGTGAACAGGATACAGACTAGTTTTCAGATCATGACCCTTGACATTTCTTTTTGCTTTGGTTTGGTTCATACTGTTTATACTCAAATATCACTTCCATAAAGAGTATGTTCTGAATTGCTCAGAGTGGAGACAAAGTAAAGGTTTATAATAATCCTTATTTTATAGATGGGAACACTAAGACACAGAGAAGGATTTATTGGTTCCAACACTACCTATTATTAGAACAATGACTGGATTCTTCACTTACTGAGTCCCACAAAGCAGCTGCCCTCCTGCCTCCTCAATAATGTGTCTTTAGTAAGGTTTATTTGTGAATACCAAATAGCTGGGCTTCCTATTAACTCTTTGTGATCTGACACCAAATTAAAGAGGACTCACGTGCTGTGCAAAGACAAAACAGAAGACAGCGAACTCATTGCTGTTTGCCAGTATTAACAGAGGTGAACTGTTTCCCTTCAGCTGAATGCAGTGTGGAAGTAAGGAAAGAACTGCTGCCAGAGTTATTGGGTGACTAGGGAAATCTTCCCAGAAGAGAGTAAAGGGAAGGAGAGGACCAGAAGAAATCTCCCTAAGAGAGAAACCAGGATCTCTGAACATAGCTTCAACCTGAAATCCCTTCATGTTCTTGCTCCTTTTGCAGATAGGCAGAAAGACTCTTGGGACTCATATTTACAGTGATGTACAGTCTCAAAGTCATTGCAAATGTAATTTACACTCTTTTACACAGAAAGCAGTCTTAGCATAAATCAGACTCCTTTGCACAAATCCCTGAATAATATTAGTTTTTTTAAAAAGGTAATTTCTTCTCTCTAGCGTATGTTCTTTTATTCTTGGTGCCGTACTAACTAAATATTGCTAGAGCTCTGACTAGAATATCAGAAAGCTTACACAATTTATTAGCTCCTCTTGTATTTTGCTCAGCATAATATAATAGGTCCTTTTCCAACTTTCTGTTGGCTCCATCTGTTATTATTTTCTGTCTTTCCCCATAACATTTGCTTGTCCTTTTGGCATATATTTTTAATCTACTTTCCTTCTTTTCTCAATAACAAACAGGCAAAATAGTAATTCTAGTTGTTTTACTGCCTCTGATTTTTCCTTTCTGTTTGACTCAGCGTTATGAATTTTGAGAGTTTATTTTGTTAGCAGAATTGGACAAATTGGCTTTTACTTTAAACATTCTCAGTAACTTTGGACATAATTTAAAAAACAGATAACATGTTAATGCCAGTTGGTGCTGTATCTCCTCCAATTCCCTGGCTTAGGGATTTTAGAGAGATCAGTTTATACCATCTTATCTATGACTTGTACATGTCCCATTGCGAAATGGAACAATCCTGCAGCTAGTGAAGGCAAACTCAACTCAGGAATAGATGTTGGCCATGTTCCATTGTTCTGCTGTAATATACAAAGGCTCAAAATTCAGGTGTTTTGACCTCAGAACTTCATGAATGTGAAATCTTGCAGTCTCTTATAGTCTTCCTTCCTTCATATTTTCCTCTTTGTATAAGACAATGACTGGGTATAATCTAAATTATAAATCATGGATTTATCACTCAACCTGCCTTAACAGAGACATGCTAAAAACAGCCTCAGTTGCTCCTGAGATAAGTACTCCTTGATGTGAAACATAATTGTGTCATAGTTGAGCTAACTAGATTTTTTATAGCATAACTGGTGTATGGTAACTGATATGAATAAGATTAATACAAAGTTCTTTTCGAATCTGCCCTTCTCCAAAAATTACTTGTTCAAACAACATTATAGTCTGGTATCTTTCAAACAAAGATGGTTTAGCCTTCTCATACATCTCTTCAGATGTCAGCACATTTTAACCTAAATCACGGTCTAGCATTAGACTTTTTTTATATTTTATATTGATACTGGAACAGAAATGTAGCTTCTAATAGGTAAACATTCCCAAACTACAGTCCAACAACCCTTAAAAAAAAAAAAAAAAAAAAGGCATATTTTTGAAAACTTCTATGACATATTGTCATAGAGAGAAGAAAAACAAAAAAGAAAAAAAAAAGAAAAGGAAGCAAAACTTGCCAGAATTACAGCTCAGAAACAGCAGCTGTCTATAAAGATTTCCTTGCTTAGCTGCCCAGTTTCACATCTGTTTTGACTGGTTACAAAACTATTTTCCTCTTCCTATATAAGATCCCTTACACCGATTAAGGGAGCAGAACTCTTGGAATAGAGATTCTCCTAAAAATCCTGGGAATCCCACATTTAACTGGCAGTTCTGGCAGGTGTTTCAAACAGTAAGACACATTCCTGGCTGGTTCTTGGAAAGCAAACACAAAAGGAAGCAGGCTGCTTTACATATCCAGAAAAATATTTTGGCCAGAAAACGAAAAAAGTTAAATGGGCACAAAGAATGTAAGTTCAGAATCAGTTTTCCTGAGCAGACATCTACATATCATAATCCAGCAACACCCAGCTCAGATAGAGATAGCAGTGTAACTGTGATAGCACCCTCCTGAGATCCTGGATCAAACATTCTGATAAGAACCCTGTGAAGCTTTTCCTGGCTCCACTTACTCCTGTCCAAGCCAGTAAGTTTAGAATGAAATCAAGCATCCCTGCCCAGTGTTGATATCACCTGTCAAACTCTCTTTTCTATACTTCAGTCTGTTTCACTGTATAGATCTCAAAGGAATTAACCTGTTCCAGTAAGCAGCAGAATTTCCTCTGCTATCAATCTACTGTCTCTGAACAACTCAGAGCACCATATCCAATTTAAATTTACGAACTGTTGCTTTTCCTATCAAAACACTTTTTCCATTTAGAGCCTCACAACAGCCTATTAAAAAAGTAGTTGAAAGTAACTTTGTAACAGCTCGAGTTGTAGGAAGCCAGCTGTTTGCTTGTCTAAAATCACAAAAAAATTGGGTTGGAAGAGATCTCTGAAGATCTTCTAATACAACTCCTTAACCAAAAATCAAAGCCAAATTCAAAAGTAAATCAGTCTGCTCAAGACTCTTGCTGGCCAAGTCTTAAAAATCTCCAAGGATGGGGATTCTGCAGCCTCTCTGGGCATCTGTTCACTGTTCCAGCAAGAATCAACAAATTACACTTCCAAAATCCCCAAACACTTCCAGTGAAGGAGAGTGCTATCATTACGGCACTATGGTGCTAAACTGACACTGATGAGTGTCAACAAGTGAGACCATAAAAGTCATTGTGGGAAGAAGCACAATACTTCAAGTATTGCTTCAAGAAGCACAAGTATTTCAAGCACAGAACAAACTTCAGTAACTGCTAGCCATGTCAGAAGAGCAGCTGCTATTGCAGCGCAGCATCCACTTCTACTGCCCACAGGATGAGATACGTAAAAACCTCTTTCCCCAAGTGACTTCACTTTGTTTCTGTGTATCTGATATGTAGGCGAGGAGTTCTGCACCTGCACGAAAGCCGTGGAATACATGACCTTGGCTTGCCTCGTTGGCAACTTTCCCTGTGCCTCTTGGTGGTGGTAATCATTCTTTTCTTTAGTCTGTGGAAAGGCGTGAAGACTTCAGGAAAGGTAGAGCTCATATTGTCCTTTTATCTTCACTACATTCTTTGTCACCTTTAAGAAGTCCCCTAACTTTAGAAAGCAAGAGAATAAAATCACTGCTTTTGCAGGGTCATTGGGGACCAATCCATGTAAAAGGTCTTCATATATGTACAGTGGAAATACACAACTCAGATTCAGCCTTTATTTTATTTAGAAGTTTTGCTTGTGAGATTATCTAATTGGAAGTTTATTTGCATATTATTTTCAATTCAGCATTACTGGTCTCAGCCAGAAAATATATTTAAAGACCTTTAATTGTCTTAAATATGCCTCCTGTTCTTAGCCAAATGTACTGGTGCTTTGATGGTTTAAGATGCTTTGGTTTTATTATTTAAAAAATGCCACAACAAGAGAAATACCTGATGAAATTAATTTGAAATTCCTCTCTGACATCCCTCAGAAAATACCCCAAGAGACATTCTAGGGTTGGATACATCTGAGAGCTTTTAGTACACTTTCACTAAAGCATCACCTAACAACAGGAAATGACTGCATTTGGATAGTAAACAAATATACAGAGCTGAACAGCTAATCAGCAGTCTAACACACATTGCTAACTACAAGCACTCCACATCTGTTTGTCAAAACTGTCTCCTACTGGTATCTGTAAACATACAGGCTCACAATCATCAAAGAGCATTTTCCCCCAAGATTTCCTTTATAGCCTCTCCATCAAACTAAATGGACAAAACCAAGAAAGTACCAGCTGTATTTTTCACACATTCTTAAAGCTTCTGTACCAGCTGATTAGCCTTTGGGATCTCTGTTGTCTGCAGGTTGTTTGGATAACAGCCACTTTGCCTTATGTTGTATTATTTGTCTTGTTAATACATGGAATAACCCTGCCTGGTGCATACAATGGAATAAATGCATACCTGCACATAGATTTCAGAAGATTAAAAGAAGCCACAGTAAGTGTACTTTTCTGCTTATATTCCCGTGTTATTATTAAACCTGTTGCCCCTGTAATGAAAACTGAAAATATTAGATCTAATTTCTGAAATTATGTAGCAACACCTCCACTTTTTCATAAGTCCACTGTCCCTAACAGTCCAACTTTCCAACACTGTCCACAACAGAACTATCTCAGTCTGAACCTAAACTGCTCTGCCAATGCTCTTCACAAAGACCTTACAATATCCTGATCAATGTCAAGATCTACCTCATTTTATAAGACCACATACTGCAAAGCACTGAGCAATCCCTGAGACATCCCATTTTCAGGGATACTGAATCCACAAAGGGTCTCTATTAAAAAAGTATGAGAAAAATATTCCACTGAGGACCTCTTAACTAGACCAATGCTGAGCTCTGTTCCCTGCTGAAAGTCCAGAAGCCACAAACCATAATACTCTCCACTGCACAAATGACATATTAAACTTGCGTGTAAAACAGCAGCAATACTTCTGTCCTGCTAAAAGAATCAGCAATAAATACAGAGTTGTATCAGACATGAGGAAGACTCTCACTTTTTCATACACCTGAGCAAGTTTTCAGAAGATTATATAGCCGGGGGGGGGGGGGGGCAAATTTCCTCTCCGCA
>NW_009953205.1:28556-55163 GCF_000747805.2 Chaetura pelagica | reverse complement strand
GGAAAGAGTATGCACAGAAGTGATGATAATGGCACAAACAACTATGAAAGAAGCTGTAAAGACTGATGACTGACTCCTGTAAAAAGCTTCTATGTTTTCATTTTTAATGCATACAAACCCAATATACTACCATAAAATCAATTAGGCTACACATCAATCAGAAACCATTCAGCTGGAGTGAACAGACAACATGAGCTTAAACTGCAGAAGAACCAGCCCCACTGTCTGTTTCAAATCATGCTTTGTTCTAACAAAGGAAATATTCTGTATTTAATCTTAATTCTAAAAGAGGTTTCTTCCCTTTTCCCCCTTCACCTTGATCTTCTCAATGTGTTTCATAATCAGCTACTATAAGCCAAGACTCTTCCTCAACAGATATTAAGCATATGCATAACTCCTTTGGTAGGCAGCAGGTGCTGGCCTCTTATTTGAATCAATAGGACTTAAGCAGATGCTTAACAGCACTAAATAGTGAGAAGGGAAAATTCAATGAGTACAATTCCACTGGAAGGACACAAAAGAGCTAAAGAGTCACTAAAAACAAGATCGTTAAGATGGCAGCATGTAGATCTCGTTATCGTTTATGCAAAATTAATTTTAAAATTCAGGCACTTGGTTAACAAGTTATGGAAAGTTTTAAAAAACAAGAAAAATCACAGGAGGCTTTGCATCCCTCCTTTTGCACTGCCATTTGAAAAAAATCTAAAATGCCCACCTATCCACTGGTTCGCAATAAACACATTATAGATTGTTCTTCATATTCTCTTTCAAGCAATTAACTCATCAGTTGATAAAATTAAGTTTTTCTACAAACCCAGAGTTCAAACAGACTGTAGTCTGTAGTTAACTATTCTGAGAAAAAAACAAACAAACACCACCAAAAATCAGATCAGAAGGATAACTGCTTTCATATACCACATTAGAATGGGGTAAGGCACTATTTCCATTGGGTCAAATGTGAAGGCTTAGCATTAAAATTCCAACACAGATGGAGCTCATGAGCTGCTTATATCTGTTAGAAAGCTGCTCCTGAATCGATATCTTGGATCTGATTTTGTAGAGATGGATGAAGATGAAATCCAGTGTTTTTCATAGTCTTGAGCACTTGGCAAATTTAATCAAACACCAAAGATCTCATTTTGAGAAATGCTGAGTATTATTCACCCCGCTGGCTTAATCACCCTTGACGGAAATGCTTGTTTAAATATTTCTGTGTAAATAACTCAATAATTGAAACCCTCATTAACCAGGGTAGACTGTTTTCAGGCTTCTCATTCAGGAGACCAGCACTGTGGCATTGTTCCTGACTGTCTACACATGTTGAGTGGATGTTGAGCTGAAGGGTCACTTTAGAGAACATTACAGCATTAAAAACATGTTTTCCCTAGTGCGCAGTTCTTTAAAGTGACCAAACTGCATCTACCAAAATTTAATGACTATCACAGGAACAACTCCATTTCCAGCAAAGTGGGAGAGGTGACAGATGACCTGCATGGTTCTGTTCACAGCATGTCAGTCATTCTTCATCTTCTGAAACAAGAACTTATCATGTAAAGTGTACTAACAGTTCCATGAACAAAGCTCTCTTATGGGAAAGAAAATGTCCTGCCTTGACCCATTAACTATTTTTAGGTTTCTGGTTGTACATTCCAAACTAACTTGGAACAAGGACCATCGGAAGTGAATTTCTGCCACCAGGGAGAAAACTAATGTAAACATTTCACTACACAGTAAAAGCTCAGAAGCAGAGATCCAAGTAACACACCCTACTGTGCTAGCAGTGTGCATGCACTGAGAACCTGTGCACTGCCTCAGCCTTTATTATTTTGGGTTAAGCCATTCCAGACCATGACTGTGCTCCATGTGACATCTCATGGGGGCTGAGAACCACTTACTCTCCCATAAGCAGAAGTGCTGATCATTTTTCAAAAGCCAGTTGTCTTGTACACTCTTGCATTTCCCATCTCTCTGATGTATCTTTGGATTGAGCTGACACTGACAATGTTGGTATCATTATGCAGGTATGGATCGATGCAGCTACTCAGATATTTTACTCCTTAGGAGCCGGGTTTGGTGTTTTAATTGCATTTGCCAGTTACAATAAGTTTGACAACAACTGCTACAGGTAAAACAGTCTATTCTTTCATTACTGCTTCAGAATGATACTATTTTATTCTTAACTGCAGCTGGAATAAGTACTAAGCTATCTTTAGTAACTTATTAATGATGGTCAGACTTGTGGGGACATAGCAACTAGCCCAAATCTTGAAACACTGTCTTCCTTACTGAAATTTTGGCAGCAGAAACCTGCCAAGATATCTGCTATACAGCAAAATCAAATGGGATTAGGTTTGGACTTTATAGACAGCTGTGTAAACTGTGCTTATGTTTGCCTTTCAAAAGTACTATTAAGAGCAACAGTGAACACAGCATGAAAACTTACAGGTCCAGGAACTAAAAGAATAAGGGTTCCAGTTTCCAGAAGTGTTTCTATTCTTTGGGATTCTATTTCAGATATTTTATGCTGATCTTCAATTTAAGAATGCACTTTAAATCAAGTCAGTTATAAGTATCTTGCTGAATTGCCACCATGAAAACTCAACCAGGACTGCTCCACAGCATCTAAGAACTTCCAACATTTAGAAGTTTTGTTAACATTCAATTTTGGAATGAAAACAAGCAGCACTTTTACATTTTCCCATGAAATATAAATTCAGAAAACACATGTATTAGTAATACATTGTGAACTGAAGGATGGCAAAAAGTTAAAGTGGAATGTACAGGAAAATGTATCTATTTGAACTGCCTCCAACATCTGGAAAACAGAAATTGTGGAATACTTCTGGTAACTTCAGAGAGCTTGGAATTTAACTCAGAGTGAATTTAGGTTGCCAGCTGATTATTTGCAGTAGGAAATATTAGCAGGTTTGAGAACCTTTCAGCTAGAACACAAGCCTTAGCAGTCTTCCAAAATAACATTGTCTTCTGCAAATAATTTTGCATTAATCTCATAGCAGCTCACTATAAAACTGTTTTTCTTACATATTCTACTGCTCTGAAACAGAAAAAAATCTCACCTGGAACTAAAAAAAACACCACAAACTAGATATGAAATCATATCAATGTTGTTGCATAAGCTTTGCCTTCTCTCTAACAGTAATCTGTAGTTTCATTATTTACTGTGGTTTAGTTCTAATTATAAAAGCAAGCTTCAATTCAGTAGCATTTACAACACTTACAAATATCCTTCGTTTGGTCAAGTAACTCCATAATGTGCTGATATATGTTATTCAAATGGATTTCTTGAAACAGAACAAATTGAAAAGAACACTGTCTTCAAAGGAAGGCACTATACTACATTCAGCACTATGCTGTCCCCCATTAAACACAACTTCCTTGAGAGGAACAGTGCCATAACAGTAAGATACTACTGAAAATCAGGGCCAGAATATATTAAAATCTGTACTTAAATTATGATCTAGTTTTCCATGCAAAATACCGGGAGTTAGCTCAGCTCAGTTTATAAGGAAATAAGCATCACTTAATTCAGTTACTGACTAAATGGAAAGAAGAATTATTCACTTGCATAAGAATGTTTTTTAATTGAGGGAAACAAGAAATACTTTTGCCATCTTAGCAGTGACAAATATCTAGAAATTTTCTTTAATAACTGAAAAGAATTTGAATTCATGGGTCCAATCTGGTACCCCTTGATCCTCCAGCCTTCCCCCAGGAAAAAACTTTAGGAATTGCAGGACTCGAGTTTTTCAAAGTTATCAAAATAAAGTAATAAAATTTGGTGTATGGCATCTATATTTTGAGTAGTGTAACTGATAAAAGGAAATCATATTTACTTCCTGCTAATTAAACATCACTGATGTTGACAGAGCCATGTCCTCTGTTCTAAAGGTCATATACAGCAAAAGACAACATATCAGACACTGTGCAGATAAGGTAGACTTCTAAAGAAGGTTTCATAATAGGGATTATTAATACCCAGGAAAATTCATACATCTACCATAATACCACGGCAGATTGATAAAATCCCACAACTTTGTACAATCATTACTATAGGATGCACATTTTATAATATTTAACCTTTTAATTAAATTCACTGTCATAACTATCTGGCAAACAAGAGTTCTATTTTTTTTCAGAAAAGCCCAGCTGACTTCATAGCTGAAGAGACTTAATTCCAGATTAAGGATGGTTACCAATGCCATCTGAATGACAGAAGTTTGCTAAAAACACACTCCTGGAGTTGTCTGGAAATAGTTCTGCATAACTGCTCACATGAAATAGTGAACAGTAAGGCTCTTTCACTCCAGGCTACCAGCTAGGATAATGACATTATCCTTTAACTTCATAAAATTTAACATAGCTTTGTTTTTTTGAACATAACTCAGTTTTAAATAAAAATATTAAACAGAACTATGTCATTTTCTTCTAGCACAGTAAGCTGATAAGAGCTTTTGATCATCAGGATAATTGCACAATAATTTTACATGCATCTTCGTATTGCTGTAAAATAATCATTTAATCTTAAAGTGTGTTTTTTTCACTGGGCTGTTCTTCTCTCCATCATTAGGGATGCTTTGCTGACTAGTACCATTAACTGTGTCACAAGCTTCATCTCAGGATTTGCAATTTTCTCCATATTGGGCTACATGGCTCATGAGCACAAAGTTAAAATCGAGGATGTAGCCACTGAAGGTAGGAAGTTAATTTTATACTAGTTTTACCCCTTTTTGTCCACCATTTCTTTGCAAATGGGTCTATATTTGTTTCAAACATGTGTGTGAAAATCTCATGGAGGTGACCTGAATTAAATTACTTGGAACTAAAACTCCTTGCTGAAATATGAAATATAACTGCCATTGATTCATCTCACACCTACTGAACTAAAATTCCCCACCTCTCTATCCCTCTCCAATTCAGCCTGTGCAACAAGCATTTACCACTGCACAGTACTTTGTGAAAGTGTTGCTTCCCAGTGCCAGAGGCTACTGTTTTGGAAGGTTCTGGTAAGCTGAGCTGTAGAGCCCTTTCACTGGTAACAGGTCACTCATGATTTCAGTTCCAGTGTCTCTCATGACATCCTAGAGTTCACTTGCCAGACAGTGGAGTCCACATACACAGGGTTCCTTCTCTAATACATAGTTGAAAAATATCTAGTAAGGCTGTGGAATCCATGAAAGATTATTAAAAGTGGAAAATAATGGGATAGATTTATTTTTTTTTAAATACAAAACTGTCATGAGTAATTAAAGAATTTTAGATATATTTTTAGTAACATGCAAATTTTCATACAACAGCTACTCAGAGTGGGATGTGGACTGATGTAAAAGACATCTTAGTCATAACCTTATTAATGTGAACAGTATTGTGAAGCAAAGAAATATAATTATTAAATTATTTTTTAAAAAAAATTTCAGGAGCTGGTTTAGTTTTCATCCTGTATCCGGAAGCAATTTCTACTCTATCAGGGTCTACCTTTTGGGCTGTGGTATTTTTCATCATGCTCCTTACTCTTGGCATCGACAGTTCTGTGAGTACTTTCTCCTTCTAGCCTTGACATTTTTTCCCTTATTGTTATATTCTGTAACTGGAGAGGTATCAGCCTTAGACAGGGGCTTTATTACATTTCAAATAAACATTCTGTACATTCCCTGAATCTGTTTTCACAGTCACAGCCAACTTACCAATAGTAATACTCCTGGCAGTATCACTTAAAGACTCACAATATTTAAGAGGTTTAGGAAAAGATTAACTCTTTTACAAGCCAGCAAATATAATTAGCCACCACTGGTGTTTTATGATCTTAGAGAAGCTGTTCATCAACAATTATTACTTTTTAAAGGTATGACCCAACACCACTGTTATGAACTATTACTACTACAAACCTGCAATAAGGTTTTGGAGCTCTACTTACAAAATACAAGCTACAGGCAAGACATTGAACAGAGTGGTTTCTAGGAGAGATTTTTACATGTGCTGAAATTCATTCATCTGCTCAAGACAACGTCTAAAAGCAGTCTGATTTATTCTGCAAGCAATTACACAGAATTTCCTGTAAATTTAGTCAAAATATAGAAGTCACACCAGAATATTTCCACAGTGGTTTCATTTTACTAGTATAAAATGTCTAGTCTAACAAGTATATTTCCTCTTTCCATAATGCAATGACTTTTACTGTATCATGATAACCAGGATCACAAACTTCAGTGCAGAAAATATCCCAAGTCCCCGAGCAACATTTGTACTGCTTTGTTCTTGCCAAAGAGACATCAAGACATCCTGTTATATATAGCTTAAAAGCTAATTAATTCTGGGAAAAATAAACGGTCTTTAAGGAACAGTAAACCATGAACAAATATTCCTCATTATTAGCAGGCTAGGGGTTTTCTTACTATTTTAAAGCACAAAAGTCTCTTTTATAGTTCTGAATGTAGACAGCTAATCTAGGAATTTCTTGCTGGAAATGGCAAAAGACAGTGTCCCCACTGCTCACAACTTCAGAAAACTTTGTTCATTTTCAAGGAAAAGAAAGGGAAAGAATGAACTGACATTGAAGAGAGCAAAGTAAAGAGGAATTAGATGGCAGCCAGAAGATTTGATAATCATTGGCAAATAGCTGAATGAGATCTTGTGGAGGAAGGTCTGAGCCATAAAGGTCAGGCTGAGGTCTAAATGTTTTCAGAGTGTTTGCATTTTTGGATTCCTGCTCAGGTTCATTGAAGTTTGCCTTTAAGATCTGGGTCCTTATTCAAAAGTCTTCAGCAAGATTATATATGGGTTTGTAGCTTGGCCATTTTTCAATTGTAAGCGAACACGTAGGATTGAAAGTGAAACGGCATGTGTGACCAGTAGGAACAGAGAAGAATTAAGAAAATACATGCTCAAAAGCATTTAGATCCAGAACACTTTACTTTGCAACACAGCAGTAAATTTAAGGCAGTGTCAAGAAACACTTGAGTGACAAAGACTTTAGATTGCAGAACATACTTTTCCTTCAAGTAGAGAAACCTCTTTCCTGTGGAGCTAATTAAAATACTATGAAATTATAAACTGCGCCCAAGCTTAGCTCTTTCTTTCTTAAAGAAGAGGCATTTGCTTGTTCATGTTTTGTTCTAGATTTTTCATTATTTACTTACGAAAACTCAGGTCATGCAGTACTTTTTATGGTGGTCTTCTCAACTCTCCTGCCACATTTGACTGATCAAGTCCTTGCAGGGAGTATTAAGAACTTAAAAACTAAAAATCAAATACCCCTAAAGCTAAAGGGAAGAATTACATACTAATACTTTTATTCATGCATATAAGCCTGCAGTGGCACAGAAATACAGACATCTGTACAAAAATGGAACTGTCAAAATGTATAAGCAAAGAAATCTGATCATTCAAATTTAAGTAATGAACAAGGAAAAGGACAGAAACTAATGTTTACAAACTTTTTTTTTAGTACATATCTATCTTGGCAGAGGAAATTAACATTGAGAATAAATCATTATATATTAAGAAGTGGTCCTTAGCTAAAATAATCCTCACTGCCTCTTCCCATGTTCTACAAGATCATTTATATGACAACACTGTAACAAATTCTGAGAAGTTTATTGCAAAACAATGGCTAACATTTAGCATTCACTTCTAGAAAACAAAGTTAAATCCTTTCATGTTATCTGTCAAGCTTCCTATGTAGTCATTATGCCAGATCTGCAAAGATTTTTGTCAAAAGGATTTGGTTAATCAATTAATCTTTTTGTTCAGTACATTTCCTCTAGGTGCTTGTTGTGTTTGTCTTGACATTGAAGTTACTCAAGCAACCAGCTCCTCCCCAAAATATATTACAATAGTTATAATTTTTCCTGAAGTACTGTCTACTTACTATCCTGGTGAGTGAGCACAGGGATCACAGAGGATATGGCTATTGGTCCAACAACAATTGCATTTGATATCCAGCTCTCTGACTCAACTCTCTACCACTAGAAAATAAATTACACCTTAGAACATCAGTGATTTACAGCTGAAAAGGAAGAAATCATACAGGGGTTGGGAATGAAACAAGATGCTTTATATTCTTTCATCTGTATTTACAAACATCAGTAGCATTTAACAAGAGCTCTTGCCTTCATTTCCTCAGATGGGCGGAATGGAGGCTGTCATCACTGGTTTGGCAGATGATTTCAGAATTCTGAAGCAGCACAGAAAGCTCTTCACCTTTGGTGTTTCTTTTGGCACTTTCCTACTTGCTCTTTTTTGCATCACCAATGTAAGTACAATAAAAGTTTCCATCAATAAGGTAATCTCATTAGAGAGAAATATGAGTAGGCTCAGGTGACTATTTTTGTTATAAAATTTAATTCTTCCAGAACTTTATGGTCAGACCACAAATTGTACTGTTATCTACATGAAGCTTCTCTGCTTTTTTTGCACAAGATCATTAGCTATCAACAGAACCTACAAGTCTTTGTTCCAAAGAACCATCTGTGCTATTGTTGTTTTTATTTGGTTTTGTGGGGGTTTTTTAAAATCATATTAAATGGAACTGTGGTGGGTGCTTATATCCATGTGAAGAACTAAGAATTTCAAGGACCAGACCCTCAGTCATCTTGCTATTCTCTTCTTGAAACAAATAAGAAGCATTCACTTCTTGTGAAAGGAGTTTAGAATAATGAGCTCCTCTCCCCTATGTGTTTCTTCATGTTCTTTCATGTACCTAGATCTTATCTCTTACTCTCAACACCATAAAAAGCACACAAACAACTTATCCTGAACATCTAGAAACCTGAACTTATCACTTCCATCATTCTGAATTATTT
The DNA here is from genome assembly GCF_000747805.2 of Chaetura pelagica. Lineage (NCBI taxonomy): Eukaryota > Metazoa > Chordata > Aves > Apodiformes > Apodidae > Chaetura > Chaetura pelagica. Next base: position 46,344 of record NW_009953205.1, on the reverse strand, counting down.
GCCTCGTTTGGCTTTTGACAACTAATTAAAGCATGAGGAGAATCACAGTGTTCTAGGTTGGAGAGAACTTCCCCTTTTTTTTTTTTTTTCTGGACAAAAAAGGCAAAGCACTGTAAGCAAAGATGCCAAAACTGTCAGGAAACAACTGAAACTTGACATAGCTAACATGTAAGTAGATGTACTAAACCTCTCTCCTTCCCTAAAAATGGTTTTCAGATCTATTACTAAGATTATTGAAATGGCCTAAGTTTACAAATAATAGAGCTCTTTTTTCTACTAAAAGAACACCCAAATATTTTTACTCTAATTTTCTCAAACTGGATAACACTTCAGACTCTAAAAAAATATGCATTCAATATATTTTGTATCATTTAATATAAGCATCCTTAATATCACACTATCTCCATTGTAACCTAAGGAATTGGAAATGCTCCTTCCTTATTCAAAGTTTCATCTGGAACACTATTTCCTGACACACAAGATCAGAAGAACTTGGTGGTTAAGAATCTGAACAGGTGTCAATGGCTGCAATTCCACTGCCTTCAAGTGAGCTGAAACAGTTCAAGTCAACAAGTTAGCTCTAGCTTTTAAATAATGGCATCTGTTTAGACACAAACTGTTTTATACTCAGCAGCTGGAATGTACAAAACTGCCCAGACTTGTCTAAATGTATTTGCTCTCATAACTGAAGAACATAATTTCTAGAGTGTACAAAACACTAGAAAAATCCCATCACAGTTAATTAATTGGTCTAGTATTGTTGTCTGAAATTTTAAGGCTGTGTTTTCAAAACATGTTTCTAACAAAACTGTATTTATCATTCACTTTACTAAGTCTGATAGCTAAGGCATGTATTTAGAGCAGGTGTAGAGCAGAAATAAGAGGTCAAACTCAAATATCATTCAAGAAGCAACATTTTCTTTCTAACACAACAAACCAAGTTCATTCAGTTTCTGGACAAATATCTACAGAACTGAAATTCTAGACGAGGTCTAAGCACTGTTCTCTATTTTTGTAAATATGCACAGCTGTTTCAGAAAACCATCTTTTTATAAGAAAAAAAATGTGAATGTAGAGTTTAAAATGACCTAGAGATCTAAATAGTATAAGTGCTGTTTATGCCATTGGTAAATAAATGGAAAACAATTTGTGTTCCTCCTCTTCTGAACAGGCATAACCAGATTACATTTCCGTGTAAAAAAAAAAAAAAAAAAAAAAAAAGGAAATCTACTGCAACTCCAAAGACTTCAGTTGTTTACACATGACAAAATTTTCTGAAACACTTTATTCAGCTTCATTTTGAAACAAGTAAACATACTATCGTCTTCCATTCCTCATTAAATAATTCTATTCAGTTTGGGCTAATGTGATTTACACTAATTCATACCATATTCCAAAGTGAAGCAAAAATTAGTTACACTATAACCAAAAAAAAATACCAGGAAAACAAGACATTAGTAAATTAATTTAGAATTCTCAGTGATGAACCACTGAAGGACAAAAATGTGCTATTGTGAAGGAAGATGGTTTGGTTTGCTCTCTCCTCTGAGCAAAGGCTCAATAACACCACAGCAAAGAAACTAAACAATGAAAAGCTGCTTCCACACTGGGCCAGTAACAGAGACTTAACATGCAATTGCTCCCTTTGCAAAAGCACTGGAAAAAAGAGATGCAGGCACTCTGGGAAAATAAGACATCAGTCTGAGACTGCAGATTCACTGGACTACATAAGAATTTGACTTAGGTACAAACTGAGTGATAATGGCTTGAGGAAACTTTTGTAGAGCTCCATTCCTGCCAATAATTTAGGAAGACCTTCATTAAATAATGAAGACAGGCCCTGTCCCACAGGCTGAATAGTCCCCCACAGTGAGTACCTTCAACTTCCACTGGAAACTTTGAGTGCCAGCAGTACTCATTAATCATGCCAAGCTGAGGCTTGTGTTTCCCTGTTCAGTTTTGCTTCACCGTGGCTCAAACCAGGACAAGTGAGGACAGAAGTGAAAGAAAGCCTCTTTAAAACAGTTGGAAGTCTGATTCCAGTCTTTTGTATGCAAATATGAACTCATTGGCAGCACCAGCTCCATATTAAAACATTTGGGTTAAGATAATGTTTCAGGTAAAGCAGATTTCTGTTAACTAAATACTAAACTACTGAGATTATTCTATTTATAACTTTGTTTCATTGCACCTTTTAACTCCTCAACACCAGGGTGGAATTTATGTACTCACACTACTGGACACATTTGCAGCTGGGACTTCAATATTGTTTGCTGTTCTAATGGAAGCAATTGGAGTTTCCTGGTTTTATGGTAAGCATTTAATTCTGCACCTGCAAAATCTTTTCTAAAATTCTGAGTGCTCATGACAGGCTTACACATTGTTTTAAGGAAAAACAGCAGTGCCTTGTACACGTGAAACCATGGCAAGCCAGGTTTCATAGTGATTTTCATCTGATCTATGCATAGTGACAGGAAGGCAGACATTCAGTTGGCCAAACTTTGAAACCCTGCACAGAGTCAAATAAAACTGCCTGATGAAGGAGACTGCAGTGGGATGGAAATGTTACTACTTTTGCCAGTATTTTGCAGCTATTAACAGTAAATGACTTGCAGTAGCAGGTATATACCTGGTAGTTTCACAGCAAGTAGCTTTGCATAAATACAGACTCACCTGTTCCTCTCTCCCTAGTTCACCAGGGCCAGTCTAAAGATACCTCCATGCAATACAAATAAAAGCAGTTTGTCTTTAGAGAGTTATAATAATTCCTACATTAATCCTTCCTGTTTGAGACTTAATTGTAAAACTAGTGGTTTAATAATTATACTATTTCATAGCATGGTATGGAATACTCAACATCCTAAATACCATAAATGATAGTACTTCTAGTATTTTGTACTAAGTTATGCCTCTCTCTTGCAGTTAAAAACTGTTGATAAATAACAGGTGAAAGAAGGACATTCATGCATAAAGCAATTCAGTCTACTAAAGAAACAGTGTATTAATTCTGTCACCCAACGTCAGGATGGAACTAGCAGCTCATATTCTGTTCTCTCTCAAAATAGTGGTGGCACTAGATTTCCCAGATAACTGTCTTTAATCCATGTAAGAGAGCTGAGTGCAAAGGAGTCATCATAGTTTAGCTTAGAAGCAGAGGTATGAAAACATTCTTCACTGAGTGAGGGCAAGTTATTATCTGCTGCTATTAAAATAGGATCTACTGCACTTTACAATAGCTAGTTCACAGACTAAGCCAGGGATAGTAAACTCCTCCTTATTTGTATCATCTTATGTCTATCATCCTTTCCTTTCTCCCTCCTGCCTCCCCATAACCAGGGATATCTCTATTCATTTGTCTTAAGCAGCTGACAGATGTTTTTACGGACACAGCATGACTTGTTGCTTTCTAAAGAACTTATTACAGCCCCAGGTGCCATTTAAGCTGATTAAAGCTGGCATGGTCTTGTCTACCTCTTTTTTTTCTGATAGACCCCAGCTGCCTTAATGACCCAGCCGAATATTAAGCCAGCCTGAAGGCAAGCATTGACATTTTGGCACAGACCAAAAAGGTGGAAATTTAGTTCAGGTTGTACCTTGGACCAGTTACTGTGAAGGTGCTTCTTGTGAAGGCCAATTGAATTTGTAAGAGAAGGGAGAAAAGGGTTGTTTTACTACACAGATATATTTCAGCTACAACTGCTAGCTTGTTACCATTTTCATCTTGTGCAACCCTGATATCATCCCTCCAATGAATTCTCTAAGAAAAGCCAGACACCTCTCCCACTGATACAAAACTGCTCTTCAGTTTCATTCACAGAAAATCTCTACTCAATCAAATTTTAATGTGAACATCTCCCTGAATGACTAGAATAAGCTCAGTATGAGCTAGCAATGATCTTGATCTTCACCTGAAGACTCATTGCTTTTATTTACTTAAATCATTCCCTAAAGAAGGTGCCTCAGACTGAAATGTCAGACCAAAGGGTGCTTTATTTGAGAAAAATCCAAGATTCACTGTTTGATTTTGCAAAAGGGAAAAAAAAAAATAAACAAATACTGACTGCATGGTGCTCATCTTTGCTCGCAGATTCTTTTGTATGGATGTGTGCCTGGCACAAGAAACAAAATATGAATGCTCACATTTCCATAGAATGAAAATACAAATGTGGCAAACCAGCTTGGAGAGCTTACTGCACTGCCATGGTGGGGAAATGTTTCATACTGTTCTGCTTGGTTTTACCCTAGCACAGCTGCCCTTCTTTGGTAATGGTACTGGTATGGCTTTCTCCCTTACTGCCACCAGGTGAGGGTCATCCACTAACAAGTAACATCGCTTCAGAGTTAGAAAGGAGACTCAGGAATTAAAGAGACTGTTGTTCAGTCTCGTGACAGGAGAATACATGAGACCAAGATCAATTTGAAAGGAGGAAAAGAAAAATTTCTATATTAGGACAATTACACATTGGAACAGCTTGTCCAAAGAATGCTTGATGACTCGTTTCTTGGAGGTTTTCAAGAACCAACTGGACAAGGAAAAAGTTATTTGGATATTGTGCTGACCTTGATTTGAGCAAGAGGCTGAACTAGAGAACTCCCAAGCACTCCTCCAACAGGAAAAATATGATGGTTATATCACTTACTGTAATTTCCCAAGGGTCAAAATATAAGATGGATCAATTAAACAGTTTCAATACAGCTCTTCATTCACATATGAACTGTGAGAGTTCATACAGTTACAGATGCACACACAAGTAAAACTTGATATGGGAGAAAAAACAGTGAAGTAACATGCACAGAGAAAGGGGACAAAGCACAAAATAACTTCAAGATTGATTCAATATACCTTTTTTCTTACTATTATGTTATTTTAGTGCAGTTAATTCAATTTCTTGCATGCATTTAAATGGATGGCATTAAAGGCATTACTACTAATTTTACTTTCCAAATTAAAAAAAAAAAATTCAAGCATATAGAAGAATTACATAGTTTAAGACAAGAGGGGGAAAACAACACACACAAAGATTGCTTAGGGATCCAAACGATTGCTGGAGCTATGACACTTTTTTGGAAACATGCCCAGAAATTATTTCAGCTATGGCCACTGAGCAGTTTCACCTCAGGGCCAGGACCTGCTCAAGGGCTTCTGTACAAGTGAGTGGTTTTGAAACCATTGGCTGAGCCCATAGAGCAAAATGACTTACAAAGGACCAGCAGGCAGCAGGTACAGGAAGTACTGTTAACATGTAGATTTTCTTTCTATCTGACCTCTGCATCACTGAGATGAAAAACGGATGTCCCAATGTGAGGAGGGTAATTTGCATTTATAGCCAAACCCACTTTTCACTTTCTTCCTAATCTGTTATTTTTTGCATATTGATTTAATGTCCTTGCCAACACAACATAATGTATGTGGCCCAAATTTTCACTACCCTGTAATAGACCATTACAGTGGAGACATTCTCAGGCAGCTATAGTGTTAATTAGTTCACAAATTACACCAAAATTGTCTTTGGGTTCAGTGTATTTAATCAGGACCTGCTCCTAAACTGCAAGTTTATCTTGTTTTTCATTGGAAAAGCAAGGAGGTTATTACCATATTCAACACCAGGTCTCCAGCAAGTAACATGCAGTTTTGTTTGTGGTTTACCCGTTCCTTCCTGCAACTGACATGCCACCCACAGTTTCAGTTTATGCTACAGAATCACAAATAAAACCTGGGTAAATTCTTTCAAGAACTGAAAAAAAAACAAACCAAAAACAAAAAAACTACAGGTAAACAGCCCTACAGGTACCATCATCTCCAGCTACAGCTATGTTCTACTTCACAGGTTGATCCTTTGAACAGGTTGATCCTATGTATTCAAATACATATAATATTGAAAAAAAATGCTGTTGAAAGAGCAGTCTGATAGCATGGCCTGCCCATCTTCCATTTTCAGCAGAAATGGAACACAAAGCAGGATTTGTGCTCTGGGTACATCTGTCTGGAAACCTATGAATAACATTTTTTGAGATATCTAGTCCTTGTCTTTGACCTTCTGCACAATAATAAATTTCACTCAGTATTCATAGCAGTTGAAATTCAGTCGCTTTAAAGTTCACAAAAGGCACTGCAAATAGAATTAGATTAAATTTAAAGAGCATTTGGAGATCCTTCTGGCTGCTTTGCTTCACCTGTACATAATATTGGGGAGGTGAAAGGATGGAAATCAAAGGGAAGTTTATACTCAGATGTCCAGACCTTGTAAATATGTTACATTCTGGTTGCATGTAGAGGACTAGCTCAAGCCATCCTAATTATTTACACTAAATAAATTAAATAAAACCTACTGAACTGATATGCATTGAAAAAAACAATTATTATGGTAAAGTGTGCATCCTTTCTTAACAAACAAATATCAATGGCAAAAAATCAGATTTCTTATGTTTAGCTAATAGAATTTGGCATTAAAAGAAAACTTCCTGAATACATCAAGTATAATTTACAAAGTAGTTGTCTTTTCCTCATCTGGCCACTATGTCACTCATTAAACACTTTGTTCTGGTGTCTCCATTTCTCTGCACTGCACTGAATCCCACTGCATGTAGCTAATGTTTGAGTTATTTTGAATGGAACACTGTTACATAGTTTTCCTGACAGCAGAATTCTTGTATATTACTTCTTGCATGCTAATATATAAAGTCTTATACTGAACTGTTGTATGTTACTATCAAGGCTTTGATAATAATCAAGCCACCCATGTTTCTAAACCACTATTCTATATTGCCAGTAGAATAAGCACGATTCATCTGATCTGTGCCTTCATTTAATGATTTTCATGTTATCCTCTGCTTTCTTAATTACTGCAGCAGATAAAATTTTTTACTACTCTTGATTTTTACTCACATAAACAGATCATGTTTCTTCTAAGGTATCTACAACAACTATGTTACTAGATGTGCAGATGCATAGAGAGGTAGCAATTTTAGAATATTCTAGTTAGTATTATAATTTTCAAAAACACAGGATATTTTTAAAAAGGCCACCTGTTTTTAGCTAATGTAGCTTTGTACATACTTACACTGAACAGAAGCAGCATCTACCCAGTTCCTTGGAAAGGTAATAGAAGGTGAAATTACATTTGTCATAGATATAATGAACATTTGTGCTATTTAGTGAAACACTGAATGATACATAACATATGCCATTATGTGAAACAAATAAGCCTCCTTTGATAACTTAGGGATAGTATGATTCTATGTGATTATCAGTAAGCATTTTGAGTAAGGTCTGGGTTCTCCTTCAGTCATTATTGAGGAAGTGGATTACAATAGTCTACAACTATTTAAAAAATGCACATCCCATTCACAACTTAAATTCTAGGTGAAATACCACTTGTCAATAGTAATGCTATTTGAAACAGACCTTAAGTGCTCACAGGCACAGTCTTGGATAAAGTGATGTCAAAGACATCTAGACACTGAAAGGACATCAATGTTATTATATGTCTTATGATTTGGAAGTCATTACTGTCTGCTTTCTGAAAAATGAAATGTTTTGGTCTTTCAAGCTCCTCATCAGTTTAAACCTACACCAATCTAATGTTCATATTATCCCCTTTAGGTGTGGACAGATTCAGTGAGGATATTCAACAAATGATGGGCTTCAAGCCAGGCCTCTACTGGAGACTGTGCTGGAAATTTGTTAGCCCTGCTTTTTTATTGGTAAGTGTTGACAATTATTTCATTATACAAAAAACAACAGTAAGCTGCTTCCTAGAATATACAATAGGTATCAAGAGCAAGATACTAATTACGATGCCTGATGTTGTCAGGATAAATAGAAGACACTGATTTAATGATTTTTTTCTCCTCAATGTCATTAATTATATTTGTGTAATACACTGCAGTTGTGAAAGAAGATAATTGTCGCTGTGGTCGTCTTCACTTTTACAAGATTTAAAGAAAGCAGTTTATCTTAGGGAACACTGAAAGCATAAGCAGTGTTCTTCCCATCCCAGCAACATTAATGCATATTAAACAGAAATAATTATGTTGGGAAAACAAAATAACCAGGGATAAGAAAATTTGTTAGCAAGAATTTACTATTCATTGGAGGATATCAAGATCCTCAAATTGTGGAATGACACCTTAGAATAACCAATATTCAACTACATCAAGTTATTAGCTATGTAAAACATGGAAGACATGTATTGCAAGTATTACACTTAGAATATTGTAAGCTGTTTGATGTGAAAAACAATTGCTTCACTGCATTTGGGGGAGGAAAAATCCCAGAGCATGAATTTGGTTACTTTGTGCAAAGGTTAGATTCAGAACTACAGTTTTATACTGTGATATTTTCCTATACATATTTGTAAATCAAAATGTCAGGATGAATAATACAGAAAATCAACCTTGCTATGATTTTAGGAGACTAGTAATTGTATTAAAACTCTGCATTCTTAAAGCAGTTCTGATATTCCAAAAATACACTGGGTAGGCTTTTATGAAAGCCTTCAGGTCCACTTTTTTATTGTATTTAAGAGCTTCTGCCACCAATTTATCACAAAGCACCTACCAAGCATGTATTAGTTATCCTTTTAAACACTGTTCTGTAGGAGAAGCTTGTATTGAACTATATCCTGCAGCACTCCAAAGATGCTGACTCAAGCAGGAAAGAAAAATGCTGCATAAAGCATCCTTAGGTTTTTATACATTAGGATGCTATAGAAAATTTTAATGCCACAAAGAGCAGAGTTCTAGTAAGCTAGCTAGAGAAAGCTGAAGTCATTGTCAGTCTCACTTTTAGACAGCTTAAGATGTCTTGGTTAAATGGCCCTGATATCTTCCTACAGAAGACCATAAACATAAGGGTCAGAATGAATCTGTGAGTAATGCACCTTTCAGCCCTCACAATGCACAATTATTTTTCCAGCTGTAAGTGCTGAACTTGAAACATCAACTTAACTACTGGTCAACAATATATTTTCAAACATATGGGCACAATATCACACTGCATAGGGGCACTGGGCAGTCTTGTTACAACTGTACATTTTCTCAGTTTTCTGAAAGGCAACAGGGACATTACAATCTTGATTTCTATGCAAAAAGTTAACATAATTTACTTTCTTCTAGCCTACTTGTGGTTAACTATTCAATACATTAAGAAAATAAAGTAAATATAGAAATTTAAATGTGAAAACTATAAGGATAGTCACCAGCATGAGAAAGGTAGCCCAGTATTCAGCTTTATCATTTAAAACTACAAAGTCCAGAAATTTCATCACTTGATCTAAGAAACAGCATTTTTATACCACATTTATGAAGCACACAAACTGCTTCACCAGAAAAGACTGAGACATAAGCGTAGAAAATACAAACAAATTACAAAATCAGTTTAGTTCTTTTATGCATAATCTCAGAATCATAGAATGGTGAAGGTTGAAAAGGACCTTAAAGATTATCAGGTTCCAACCTCCTTGCTATGAGCAGGGACACCTTCCACAAGCCCAGGCTGCACAAAACCTCATCCAACCTGGCTCTGAACACCTCCAGTGAGGGGGCATCCACAACCTTCCCAGGCAACATATACCACTACCTTATGACCTAATGTCTCCAGTGCTCTACATGGTATTCCAGGTGGGGTCTCACAAGAGCAGAGTATAGTTCAAGGTAATTTGGAAAAAGGCTACAAAATTATCAGATTTTGGTATAATATGTGCTCTAACAATCCCATGCATGCTCAGTGCGAAGTGGCCCCTGTTTGGGACTGGTTATGTATTGGAGAAGTTTCAAAGCATAAATACAATTCTCCTTAATATAAAGAAAGGTAGGTTTGGGTTAATCAGGTACCTGGTATTAGGAACTGTCTCCTTGAAGTTTTTTCAAAACCATAATGTCTGCAGCTGTGTACCTCATCCCAAGAAAATCTCAAAATGGAATTAGTATTTTTGTAACTGTATTTCACACTCAGAGCTACTTTTAACCCACACCATTACTCTCCTTGTGTTATCTTTGAAACCCAAAATACTGTAATTTGAAATTGCCTTATGAAAGAGAATCTATAGGCCCAGAGAACCAAATTAAGAAACTCGACATATTACACAACCCATAAGGATTTAAGCTATATGGGATTTTATTTCCCATATGGAAAATAGGGTGTTACCCTACTCTTTCCTGCTTACACCTAGTACTGGACAGGATAACACCACACACTTTGTTTTCCAGATCTTAAGGCTGCTTGACCTTTCCTTAGTAAACATATCATACTGGTGTTTGCATCATGCCTCCCACTGAAAAATAGGTACAAAAATGCTAAATGAAGCCCAATGCCTCTCGGAAACAAAGAAGGAACAAACAATAAATCCTGCTAAGTTTCTTCTTGACTAGAGAATCCTTTTTTTATGTAACACTAGTTTAAATGAGGAAGTAGCAGATAACCACCTGATCTTCGCAGCAAAAAATATCAATTAATCTGTGTTCAGAGGAGCTAAAAGAAATCGTTGATACTAGTAAATGCATCAAGAACTTCAACAGTTTAAGCAGTAAGAGGCACAAAGTAAATAGGATGAAGGTATATGGTACAACTGGGTTGCAATATACCTTAGGATGCCTGCCTAATAAAACATACAAAATTGCTTTTCCACTAAGTTTCAACATCTCAAAATTGTCTCATTTTATTTTTTCTTCCCTAGTTTGTCGTGATAGTCAGCATAATAAATTTCAAACCATTGACCTATGATGACTACACCTTTCCTCTCTGGGCAAATCGCATTGGCTGGGGAATAGCATTATCTTCAATGATACTTGTGCCTGCCTATATTATCTATAAATTTATGAATGTGCGTGGGACCTTTAAAGAAGTAAGTGAAATGCTAATAAAATGTCATGAAATGTTGCTATGAAATGAAATGGCTGGATTTAAGTTGGCAGTTTGTTTCTCTTACTCATGAAATTTACTACTTATGAGTGACCTTTTGGATCCAACCATCAGAAGAACTGGAGTTTTAAGGTAGCATTAGTGCATGCTTTTTTAGCTTCTAGATAGAAATTAGCTTTCCAGAAAGCACCATAATAATTCTGAAAAAAAAAAAATATTTTTAATCCATGCAATTCATCCAGTTAATGAAACTATTTTTTTCCTTATTAACAAACAACTCTACAAAATATGGTATCTTCATTCTCAGTCTTCATATATAGTTCTGCCTAAACAGAGTTCAGTCCAAGGTATCTTTATTCACTCACTGGAGTGCTGTAAACTGTTATATATACAAAGTTAACTCAGACCTATCTTAGCATTATAAGAGCCCGCAAACATGTATCCACATGCTGGGAGGCTGGGCTGTGCCTCAAAGCAACCCTGTGTTCAAGATGGCCTTTGTTCATTTAATGACCACCCAGCAAGGACAGAAGAAATGCTTTACTGGGTCACAGCAATAGATCCATTTAGCCCAGCATTCTGTCTTTAACAGCAACCACTTTGTATTTTATTTTCTCTGACAAATATTTATCCTTATCCTTTTTTTACTGGAATTACTTCAACATTCTGCCAGGGCTAGAATTACTAAAGAACTTTCTATTGTAATCATCACTAATATCTATCTTCTTGAAGAACCTTTATGTTCAGGATAGACCAAGATGCTGAAACAGATCTGGAAATCAAGAAAATTCTGACATAGGCACCACTTATGGTCTCATCTAGTCAGTTGTTTTTTAACTACTTCAGTAAAAGAACCAGAGAACTAGACCACAGCATCTTGCACTACATTAATCCACTTCATGCATAACATGCCTGGTCTGTGCATTGAATAAAGCAGAAACTGAGGGGAAAAAAAAAATATTGTAGCCATCTTATTCTAATTATATGCTTAACAGCAAGGAATTTAACATTGCAACCTTAATAATGACATTTTAATTTAATGCATTTGCTTGTGCAAGATAATTATATTTAAAAGATCCTGTTTCTATGGGGGGGAAAAATGCATCCCTATTTCCTTACAGTTCACTCCCTCATACTTTTATGTAACAGGCCAAAATGGCGCAGGATTATGGTTCATTGATCATATAAGTATGATCATATTAATTTTACCTCCATTATCATATTCAATCACACATAGTCTTAAAACCTCTAATGGAACTACCCTCCCACAGAGAATTAAGAAAATTGGGTCTCACCCTTTACCCAGACAGGGCACATCCCCCTCACATCAACCTGGCAGGTGCAAGGGATAAATGCCTTGTTTCTGAAATATTAGTCACCTCAGTTATCATTCACGTCAGAAAGACACCCCAAAGTGGGAACTCTTCACCTGCCCTGTTTTCATCCGCTCCAACATCTCAATGGTGTGCACAATTCCTAGCGCTCATTTCCAGTATTTCTATAAGCCCTTTGGTTTGTTACATTCCTGGAATTACAAACCCAACTTCTAGTAGCTACAAAGTGTCAAAGAATAAATTGTTCTGACCCAAAAAGGTTTTTCCAGCTTGCACAAGTTTAGCTACGTTAAGATGCAGAAGCCTTTGGTCAAAACCACATTTGCTCATGCACTGTATAGTGTTAGTAATTTTTACAGCTCCTGTAGACAGCAACTCTGCAGTCTTCCCACAACAAAAATAGCACAGTCTAGTGTATGACATACAAATAACTATTTTAAGATATGATGCCCTAACTTGTAGCTCTAAAAGTATGGGGGAAAGCACACTCTAACAGAACTCCTTAAGTTGGTTGAAAGTTCACAAGAAACCAAAAATCTTCATGTGATCCCAAGTGGCAAAGCATAGGGTAGACAAGAGAGATGAGCTGGGAAACAGTCAGTACCTCCTTCCTCTCCCACTGGGACTAGTCAGCCTCATTACACCACAAAGAGAAAAGTATGAATTTAGGGAATGTAAAGCCTGTGATACCACCTTGTTCCTGATGTTCTTTTCCATATGCACTTGCTAAATATTTGGACTTACTATTTGCATAAACTTTCTACTGTTGCTTCTTATATTAAAGGCTAATACCAAGGGGCTTATAGTAAGCTTGATCTCTCAGTGACTAAGTTAAAGGCACAAGACACAGTGATATTAAAGCTTTATGTTACCATTATAAATAAAGTTCATGCTACTTCCCCATTATAGACTGGGGATTATAGACATAATCCCTCTTCATATGGCTGACTTTTTCTTCTTCTCATCTGGTTTAGAGACTAGCTTACTGCATCACACCAGAAAATGAGCAGCAACTCGTGGCCCAAGGAAATGTCAGGCAGTTTAAGGTTTGTACTCCTCTTCCCCTGGTTCCTCTCCTGCTACCAACCCTTTCCTGTCTTTAGCAGCAACTACAGTTTTGCACTAATCTCATCGTAGTAGGTACCTGTGCAGGTCTGTGGCTCTTTTTTCTGCCAGCATGACAAGATGCTGGAGGCTCAGTACCATTCCCATCAACTCTGTTGGAAGGCTTTTGGCAACTTCCTTCCTCAACTAAGCAGAAGGCACAATTTTACAGATCACTTGAATCCAGTATGTCAGGTTTTATCTGAATACAATGAGATCTCATCAAGATATGAAGGTATTTCCAAATTATCACGTGCATAGCATCTCATTCAGTTATTGCACAGCAATTTGAAGTCACATTTCCTAAACTCCAGTTATGTACCACAACACATGGTAAATAGCAAACAAATATCCAGTGTCAAAACTTAGACACGATAGTCATGATAAAATTATGTGCTGGGTTGTGTGGAACAGGCTTTCCCCACAGGCCTACAAGTTGATTGAAAACACTGCTGGAGACTTCTTAAGCAGCCATGAAAAATATGCTACAGGATTCCAAACACTGCTTTCCTTTTAGCAAATAAAATGAGCTTATTGAAATAAAGTCCTTTTTGTAGAAGATAAAAAGGATGCAAATATGAAGCTTGTTACACTTATCAGCATTCATGCCAGACCACTTTCTGTCTTTAAAGTTGAAAGCAGCTAGAATTATGTACATCACCTCAAAATACGATCCAGATTTTCTAGTGGTGGTTTGTATGCTGGTACTGAAAATAGAAATTTGTCTTTTGCATACTCTGAAAAGTACTGTTTGAAGTATAATTTTGAATTTTAAAGGAAATAATCCAAATATAGATTTCAGGGATGCAGACCAAAAGCAGGAAGAAAAGGCTTCCTGTTTCATGACCACATTTTATTTGATGTAAGCACAGCACCTCTTCCTGCCTTCTTTTCCCCCCCATTCCCATCTTCATTCTTCTGAAGCTATCATGTTCCAGCTATAAGTAATAACTTGATTTTTCCAGAAGCATGTGTTGCTGTGCAAGTCAGCTATAAACAGCCATTTCTACACAGTACCAGGCCTTCTAAACCCAAATCTATAAAGCCAAAACGGAAGCAAATTAATTTCACCTAAATTAGAAAAGCTTGTACTCTGAAGTAAATTCTTAATGATACTACAAGCCATGGCAAACACTATGGCATATTGATTTGTTGCTGCCTTCAAACAACAAGGAATAGCTTTGTTAATTACTATTGATAGTTATTTGTTCATGATGTTTAAGTTTGTAAACATAACACTGACTATCATAACCAAACAAGTACAAAAATATTCTTCTTATATACATTTGGCAGTTCTGAATTTTAAAACTGAATTGAGAGCTGATTAAATAGCCTTTATATTCAGTCTTTTTCTCACTGCAAACTTGAATCCACATAAATTTAGTTCTGTTATTTTGAAACCTCTTTGCAATTTTAGATTTTTCAACTAATGTGTTAAAAAATCTCTCTTGCTATCATAATTTTGAGTATATCATGTTGTTATACAACTGCTTCTGTTCCCTTACAGCTTCAACACTGGCTAACAATATGACATCGAACAGGTTGAGGAAAAAGCCACTATGTTAAGATAAACTGAGAATACAGAAAAGTCAAGTTCAAAGCTCCCTCAATTATGCTTGGACCAGGCTGGCTCAGAGCTTATCTACTGACTCTTTGAGGGAAGACATCTGCTCTCTGTTCTCAATGCCTCCTTTCTATTCCTTGGCTTCAAATGATCTTTAAAGACTGATTATTTTTTCATATATCCTTTGGTGCAATGAGATCCCTACATGACCAAAACTTGTGAGTTTTGCTATTGGCAGAAGGGGGAAGCAGAGAAAAAAAAAAAAGCAATCAACATAAGTTAAATGCTCTTTAAGTGTGAAGAAGTGAACTAAACTTTTCTGATAGTAATAATTGCTTCAGATATTCATGCCACGACCTATTTTAAACCAACAACACCTGAACATTCTTAGATCTAAGAAAAGAGGACGTCTCAATTATGAGGATAGAGCAACTTTAACTATGTACTAATGTCATTAGTTTTCTTGCCATACTATCCTTTGAGATATGAGTTTGCATTCTTTTGAAGACTCAGTGCTTCATTTTCAGTGTTTTTTCTCATAGTGAAGAAGGTTGTTTGCTATCTGTAGATGTCCATGCCATTTTCTGTCCAGTTTAATTATACAAGCTGAAAAGCAGCAAGAACAGAATTCCTGTTATAGCTAGGTAGAATATACAGTTTCATGCTGTACTGTACGTAATAAAAACATACTCCCTTATAGCAACATTTTAAATGGCTTTATCATATGACCCATGCTCCGCAGACTTCAGCTAAGTATGACAGTTACATGCAAAGAGACATTTTCATCTTTTTGTTTTATTCTTTTTCCAAAAAAAAACATGTAAAATGCATAGGAAAGGATTTTTTTAGAATAATGTAATCTACCCAGAGGCACCAAAGTACCAAACTTTAATTTATTCTCCTGCTTTGAACATGCTGTTATTGTAATCTAACCTGGATTGACCTATCAAACCACAGTAAAATTTTATTGAATAATTCAGAAGGATATTTTAGGCATACTTAGCTCTTCAAGCCCATTCCAGCTCTTCTCTCTGGTAGCATTATGCAAGGTAGAAGACACAGAACAAACTCTGCGTTTGGGTGCTGTTCTTATTCTGTGGTCACCTATCACTGTAGTATCTTCCCAGTGGTCACTAGATTTGGTAGTTTTCAGTTATCTCTTGTATTTATTTATCAATAGATCTACAGTAATTTTCAGAGGCTGTAGCTCCTTTGCTGAATACAGTCAGAGTTTACCTCTGGACCTTATCTCTGAATTTTTTTGCCTTTCTATATTAAATTCAGCTTGTCTTTTAAATGTATGTAGTGCTTCCTCTTTTTAAAAATACCTTTTTAAAAGGATGGGGCTTTTTAATTTCTTTTTTATTTATAATACACTTCTGTTGAGGTTTGGGTTTTTTCCTTTTTTAAAATAGATCAGTTTGTAAGTCCCAGTGATTTTGGTCTTTTCCATTAAACACTGATTTCTGTTCAAAATAATGGAAGGGAAATTCCTCTCATTATTTATACTTTTCCTCCAATATAATCAATACTTTACAACAAATGAAGTATTGTCCTTTCCTTAAAGAATCTGTGACAAGTGGTAATTTTATCTAAACAGGATTTTAAACACAAACAAAGGAAGTCCTATTTGCTAGCCCAGCTGATGGCCAATAGCTGTTTAAACATTGTTATGAAATATATTTCAATAATAAAGTAATCTCAAATGTTGCAGTTCTAGTTGTGTAATTATTAATTAAGAGGCCAAATAAAAAGAGGCCAAACAGTGAATATATGTTGAGGGCATGAAAAAAACCCATCCCACCAAGACTCAGTTAAGCATATTTTTATTTTATGCTATACATAAGAAGCTTTTAATTGTTATAAAGCTTAATATTTAATATTACAGCTGCTTTAGTCATTGGCTTGGCATGGCTCAAAAGCTTCTTGGCATAGATATAATTGCCTAGCTTTGAAATTCCTGGGGTGTCTTTAATATGGAGGTTTAATAGCTTGTCCCATTATATGTTATTTGGTTTGCTCATTATTAGAAGTGCCAACAATCTGCATCAGCGTTCACTTGTGACATCCCATCACCACCATCCATATAGCAAAACCCATGCAGAAAAAGTTAATTTCATCACCGCTCAGCTCTGAAATAGGAGCAAAACTATCTTAACATAGCAGTGAAATCAGCATTACCCAGCATACTAGGGTTTGATTGTATTTTTAATGCCAAACCCAAGGCAATTACCTTTTACATTATTACTGTATAATTTCTTAGGTTTAGTTTAGTATTTATAGCTCAGGAATCCATTCCACTATTGTCATGTTGTACTGAGGTTTCATAGACATAGAACTTGCAATCTGTACAGAGGACAACAGGCAAACTAGAGAAAGCTGTAATCTTACTGGCAAGAATTGCCCGACTGGAAAAGAGAGATAATAAACATTATGTGACTGTACAGCTAGGCTTTAAGTGCAAGATGTTACCCAAAGGAAGTCTCCCCAGATATTCTACGGCTTCTGTCCCAGAGATGAAGAACCATGTCTTCAGTTCTCCACAGAGTAAGATGCTAAACTACCTCATGCCTCTTGGATGATAAATGATGCCCTTAGATACAAACTAGCATCCATTCAAATGACAAATACCTTTGTGAAGGCCAGGTTATGTTCTTTTCCTTGACTCACTGATATGGTACAGACATTCCAATACAAAGCCACAGCTCTGGCACCCAGGTCCTCTTAGGCACCTACTTTGAGCTGCCTAATAAATTTGCAATACAGAAACTATCCAACACCACTAAGGTACTCAACTGCCTTCAGTTCAACTATTTGTTTAAAAAAATAAATAAATCACCCAGCCAGATTCTTATCATCTATGTGATTTAATGACAAGTCTGCCTCTAACTCAGTCTTGGATTTTCAGCCAAGCAGGTCACTCTT
>NW_009953205.1:363-28504 GCF_000747805.2 Chaetura pelagica | reverse complement strand
TCTTTCCCTCAGCTATACCTATTATGGGAGCAGACTGATTCTGGGACATGCTGTTCACCTGGATCTCTGTAAGATGGCAAATAAATGCTGATGGAGTAGGCAGCCCACTTAGAAAAGAGGAAAATTTTTGATACCAACTTATTCAAGATACAGTATCATTTGCTTGCTAATTATGTTGGCTGTTTTGGTAACAAGCCAGTAGGAAGAATTGAGCAAATCAATTAAATAGCTCATTTGACAGTTCTAGAAAATATTTTCTTTAAAACCATTTATAATCTGATAATGGAAGCAGCTGTCACACATTAGAATCCCTCTTCTGACTTTCACTCCTGTCAGAGAAAAAGACCTGCCTGTGATCCATAATTTTTCATCAAGCCAGAGAAAGTTAGTTAGCATCAAGGAAAGAAATCCTTCATTTTCTTTATATTCCTTCTGCTGCCATTCAGTGGAATAATTCTTCATCTACTTGGTACTGTTCTGAAGACCAGAACTCCAGAGATTTAGATTTCTGGTAGAAACAGTGGGCCTTTCAAGGGCAACAGTCCAAAAAGTACTAGTGCTATTTAGTGTTCAGCCCCTGTTAGAACCATATGGTTTTTTTAATCGGTCCTTGTGTTCTGTCAGGTCCTGAGGTATACAACCTGGCAACACTTGAAACATATCTTAGCATAGTGAGGGATTTTGCAGGAAATCCAGGATCAAACACGATATTTTAAATATAGAATGTAGAAGAAATACTTTGGCTGTTACTATTGTAAAATGTTCTTTAACTGCACGTGCAATATATGTTGTATGTAATTTTCCCAGAGGAAATTCCAGATAATTGGTCATTTCTTCTCAACATAATACCATTTAAATGCTATTATTTAAATAGGTCAAACCCAAACATTTTGTATATACATCCACTTCTTATGCTATTGTTTTGAAATGAATTAAGTTTATTTTGTACTGTTAAGTTGTAGGGGGCCACACAAATTCTTTTGCTTTTAATGTCTCTCCTGCAATTCTCCCAATTCACACAGCATTAATTAGCAGATACTTGCTTTCATTCATATCCTGGACTGATTCACTATGTTTCATGAGGCAGTAGCAAACATTGAGGGGTTGGACTAGATGATCTTTCGAGGTCCCTTCCAACCCCTGAGATTCTATGATTTAGGAATTTTTTTCCTAAGGACCAAATTTCAACCATAAATCACCAATTTCAACTGAGATGAGACTGAAAAATGTTTTCTTTGCAGTGCCCCATTCAAAGATTTTTAAATGGGCCTGAAGGACTCTGACATAAGAAAGTTACCACAGCTCAAGAAATGACAATATATAATCTACCTGCAGACACCGTGTGCAGCCTGAGCCTCTTGAAGCATTAAAATAGGGTATGTTTGTTCTAATATACTTCATTTTTTCAGGGCTAAGAACATTTATGGTCCACAGATCAGCTCATGTGCAAGAATTCAATCTCCTTCATTTATATGTCAACATGATGTTTCAGATTAGACTCTTGAATAATTTTTGAGTCTTGGCTCTAGTACAGGGAGACAGATGTTCTGGAAACACTTCCAGAAACTTTTCTCCAAAGGAAAAAAATCTTTTCAGTCTACGTTCCTCTGATTCATACCCATGTTCCTGGTGGTAACTGTGGGCTGATCTAGCTAATCAGTGGAAAGTTACCCTGTTAGAATATTAAGCTAAGCTGTTAATAATACATTACAGAAGTCAGAAACAGGACCTTGAAGTGACCTTACTAGGTTAATATCTACATACAAGCCGAAAGGAGCACATGGACTATTTTAAGGAAAGCTGGCTGGAAATCAACACATAGGATTGAATTTGGGAAACGCTTGGGCACCTGAACTATTTACAGATCTTCATTTACTAAACTATTAGCTGGTGCATGAGAAAGCCAGCCACATCCTGGCTTCCTTTATGATAACAGCGCATTAGAACAGGCTACTGCAAAACAGTCAAGAATTATTATTTTTTTTTAACTTAATCTGTGACCCTGCATCACATTCAGAAAGGATCATATACAGGGAACAGCTGAATCTCAAACATCCATGTTTGAGTTCTTCTGTGCTGTAGAAAATAGGTTTTTATTAAGCTATTTCAGTTTGTTGTAAATCAGACTTTAGCTGGAACACTTCATCAAGCACTTCCCCTCTTTTACTACATATTCTCAAAGGACAGTTTGTGCTGACAATCAGCCAAGACCACTCAGAGTGACCAAAGAGGCATGCATGTGTTCCTTAACTTTGATTAGATGTACAACTCCTCAGGTTTTGCCTTCTTCAGCTTAACTGAGGAATGACTAGAGTTGTAAGCTGTGCCATGCACAGAGAAACTTTTCCTAGGCAAAAAAAGTCAGAATTTTGCACATTGTTCCTAATAAAAAATAAATTAACATGGGACAATGACTCTCAGCAGGTGGTAAATTTGGACAATGATAATGTTCACTGCCTGAGACTGAATTTAGATGCATCAACATGCATAAGAAATTACTATACATTGCTAGATAGCAGATAAAAGGCATTTCAACCAGCAGAAAAACCTAAATGTAATATAGGTGCTTTCAAGTACAGATTTTTATCTGTTTTCCTTTGCCATTTAAATACTGATATTTACACAAATTGCTATCTCTGTATGACTACCCTAGCAAAAGCATGCAGAGAAGCAAAATATAGCCAGAAGACTGACACAGATAGCATTATTGTATTCAGTGAAACTGTCCTCCTTAGAAGAACACAAAGGTTACTAGATGCAAGTGGTTAGAACAGACCCAAGAGGGACAGAAATTGAGAGGCTTAAGTCTCAGTCCAGCAGTGCAGCCATCATATAAGTTACTGCTACTGGTTTTCATGTTGAAAACAGTGGGCTGTTTTTGCCTAAGCACTGACAGCAAGATTGGACCACCCGTTTGCTTTGCTTTCCTCCTCTCTAAAGGTATTGCTTTAGCTGCCATTCTAAACAAAATTTGCTCAGTTTCTTTAATAAGGGAACTGAACAATTCAGCGAACTAAGTAAATTACTAAGCCTCAAGCGGCTCCCTTTTAAAGGTGTCATGTTGTTTCTTGGTTACTGCCAAGAAGCCTCAAATTTGCAAGTGACCTTCATTTGTAATTTATGTTACACTCTATGTGAGCTTATCTGCAAGACTTAGCTTTTGTTTGCTATGGGCAGTATCAGTTACAAAAGGAGAATCTCCAAATAGTACATTTTGAAAATAACTTCCAATAGGTCTGATGAAGATTTGCCTTCCAAATAAAAGCTTCATAGTGAGCATTTACTTGGTTTACAACAGTGTTTTTTAATTTTAATTTTTAATGCCTTTTTATAGCAGTTACTAGACTTTACCTTAGATAAGGTACTTCTGTATAGGAAATATTTAAATATTTTTTACCAGGTTTTTTTTATTTTCATAGAATATAGGTGTATAATGTAAGGCGAGAAATCCAACTTCGATGTAACAAGGGTATCACACAAGCCCTATTAAACCATTGTAAGATTTTGTAGTCAGCCAGTCTAGTTCAATAATGCTTTGGCCTTTGATTATAAATGTAAAAATGTAATAAGAGAATAAAACATTATCTAATGCTAAATGCACATTGTAGCACAATATCCTCCATTGCTGCCTTAATCTCGTAAAAGGAATTAATGTGTTTTCAATTTATATTAAAAAAAACAACAACCAAAAATCCAGAGCATCCTTCGGCTGCAATTTTGTGTTGTTAGATGACTTAACATTAAACCAAATGTGTTAGTGCCCAGTAGGTCTACTTCTACAGCAGGAGATAACATTGCAGTTTTCAGGAATATGTTTTCATAGGCGTTCAAAACTTGCCACTAGTAAAAATACTCTCCAAAGAGCCCCAGAGACCAAAAGTGTCCAAAACACAGCCACCACATTTCCACACCCGAGTCCAATAACTGTGCCATCTGTAGGTCCATTTGCCTTTTCTGTAAGTCTTTGGTTATCTGGGGGAAATGGCATTTCAATTTTTTTAGTATTATTTTTTTAATTTATTTTTTTTTAAAGGGAGATACCTACATGTCCCTGTGTGTAATTGGAAACAATCACATTTCTTATAAATATGGATATGAATCTGTGTGATGTGTGCTGGTTAACTATACTTCAAAAGCTGATAAAGATGGTGAATGTAAAGTATTTGTCCTCATTCCTCTGTCTTTCTGTGGTCAGTGTAAATAAGAACTATTTTAAGCTGTGCATTAATGTAACAGATTATTCCAATATTGTGTATAGAATTATTTAAATAAAATCTGACAAATATGCACATAGGAAGAGTATAAAGAGAAGTCATGTACCAAGAATTTACTTATGACAGTCAATTAAAAATTAAAAGCTGAAATTAAAGTTCTGCTTGTTTATAGAAATAGACTGGTTTGTGTTGGAAGGGACCATAAAGACCATCTAGATCCAGCCCCCTGCATGGGCAAGGGCACCTCCCACCAGACCAGGTTGCTCCAAGCCCCATCCAACCTGCCCTTGAACACTTCCAGGGATGGGGCTTTCACAGCTTACTGAGCTTATGGTTGCAGGTGGGACTATGAACCAGAGGCCTCCCCCTCACCAAACCAAGCCCTTCCCTCTTCCCTCACAGCCCAGGGGCAATTGCTGCCAATACTATCCCCCGCTAAAGCTTCACAGTGATAGTCAGTCCTTGGCTCTGAAGCCACCTTACCCCCAGTGGCAATGCTTGCTTCCTAGAGACAAGCATTTCTGGAGCAGGACTCCCTGACAGCAGAGCACAAAGGGCTTCTAGAAGCCAGTCTTGAGCTAAGAGACAGCTGAAAACAAAACCCCAAAAGCAGGAACCCTGTGCAGCTCTCAACCATCATGCCAAGTTCCCACATGGGTCCTGCCCTCAAACTTGGCCAAAGTTGCAAGAGATAATTTACCTCATAAGGCAAATGACATACTTGGAAAAGATTGGTCAGTCACAGCCTTTCAGCTAATGTGTCACTGCAATATTCAGTTTCTCATTATGCTTCTAGTTGTAAATTGAGACATGCAAAACTGTATCAGGTATCCACCTTTGCATGGGAAGTGCAGTGAATATAAATTTATTTCAGAGAGAGAGTCACATTTAGAGTGACTACTGGAGTTTTCTTCTTACATCAATACGATCTTACCCCATGCTATCAAAATGCACTGTTTAACTGTTTCCCTTAAAAACAACTTTATACTCTTGCTACCACATCAGTAATTATTTAGCATGGCAGAATTGGTCATTGCCCACTATGTTCCTTTAGAATAGAGGGCTAACATCATACCCTAAGTTTATACATCCAGACAGCACGTACACCCAAATACTGAGTATTTTCCACTCCATTATTCTAAATATCAGATTATGTTTAGCATTCTGAAGCACAATTTTCTGAAATTTCATAGTAATAGGACAAGGAACCAATATTCTGGTCTTACAGGAATCTTATTAGTTTTAAACATGCTCCTCAACCAACAATGAAAACCCAGAGCCAGCATGGACCCAGTTAAAGAAGCGGTATCATTTATATAAACATAAACAATGAAGATGCTGAAGGGAACAACCATCCTATCTTCCACTTGCACATTCAAAATAAATGGACACATTCTAGAGCTGCATAAAGTTGGTATTTACCCTCCAAAAAAAACCAACAACACATTAGGCCAAATCCAAGCATAATCTGCATGGCTGCTTTTACTTCAGATTGGAAAACATCAGTTGTGGGCAGATGTACAAACAGAATGTGACAAGATGTGACAGAAATATACACAGCTGGTACCATGAGTAATAAATTATTGTGCTAGATTATTTTCAGAATTACTTTTTCAGGATAATCTTGAAGGATAATTCATTTTCTTCTGAGTTAAAAAATAAATTTTAGATGTCTTAAAAATACAGAGAAAGACTCATATCGAGGCACCACCATTCTAAAAACTCAAAATACATAAGAAAAACAGTTTTTAAATATGGAAGTGTTCCATCCTGGAGGGACGGAATAGTACATTTATACTACTGAAGACAAAAAAGAAAATAAAGAAAACAAATGTTAATACCTAACATTTCAATAGGAAGAGCAATATACAATAAAAATAAATATACAATATAAAATAAATATACAATAAAATAAACAAACAGAATTAGCACCTTGATTGCCCTGATCACAAGCAAAGGTGAAAGAACAAAGCAGAAAATAATAAAACCAAAATACTCATCATTTAAGAAGGAAAAGTTTTTTATTTTATTTAGTCAGATTAAAAATATATGAAAGACAAACCAGTTTTCAAGTCTACGCATTAAACAACTTTATATCTGTCTGTAGGTGCTAACCACTTTGCAAACCACTGCTTCAGCTGTTAAAAGGCTGAAGATACATGCTGCTCTACCCTCTTTCTGGGAGTGAAACACCTGAAAAGCATGACTTCTGAGGCAATCAATGGGAACAGGTAACAAGTGACATTCTAGGGAATATAAAGACATTCTAGAGAAGTTCTTGCAGAACTCAAATATCTACAATTTTCAACCAGTAAGACTGATTCTATGGCTAACAGCTCCTAATCTATCCTGAAAGCCTGAAGAATTTATGGAAATAAAAACATGAATAGTTAAGACAGGACAGCTCTTTATCAAGTATTTCAGCAATTCAAAAACTTAATACATTTTGCAAGTTAAACATTAACAGCAACTGTGTTTTCAAACATTGAATAATTAAAAAAGAGACACCATAATAACACAAGTCACAAGTAAGAAAAATAATTCTTTATAAGCATACATTATCAATTAAAGTTTCAACAGAATAGCTAATCAGGGGGAGTTCAGCTCTTGTAAAGTACCTTAGAATCAGTGGATGAAAAGCACTCTGTAAAAGTTAAGTATTATCCTTATAGTACATGTTTAGATTTTCATACTACTGGCTGATCTTTTCCAGATCATTCCATCTTACACAAGGCAAATTCACATGGGCTTGCACAGAAATTTAGCCAGATAGATCCAAATCCTACTTGACATTCAAAACTCAGCTACCCAATAACAGGAACAAATCACTGGCAAAAGGAAGAGAGGTAACTTATATACACATTTATTCTACAAGAATTCCTGCATTTTTTTCTTGACAGAAATCAATATTTTAAATTCTCTGCAGATAAACTGTTCTTTTTCTTTGGGTTTTTTATTGTTATGGAAGAAAAACATTCAAATAGCTATTGTTGGAATGCTTAATAAAACAGTACTATTCCAAGCGTATTTGAAGTTAGATAATCTTTAAGGGTACAGGACTGCATTTCTGAATAGAGCATAGAAAAAAAGTTCAGTGCTTCAAAATCCAATCATCTGACAGATTTTCTAGAGAAATGAGTTAATTCTACAATTTTCAACTCTTTTTCTCCTAGTAGAGAGAATTAATAAAATCCAAACCACACATAATAAAAGAGTGAGCAAACTTATTTTCATATAAACTGACTGTATGAACTTAATTTCCTACCTGTTCTAACCAGAGCACAGAAGAATTTTAGTTCACATAGGCATCACTACCCTGCCTCAGGTCCATTCTAGAAAAGCAAAGCCCCAAGGCACCAGAGAAGCATGCCATGCCACACAAACACAGGATCTTCTCTTTGCATCTGATAATGCTGTCAGCAACAAGTGTTAGCTTGCTTCATTCAAAAATATTTTTCTGCTGTATCCCAAGTCCATTTCCGATTCTGATGAAATAATTTTAAAAACAAACATCAAGAGAATAATTTATTTCTTACTCCTACACAGTTACCCTAAAAAAAAGTAACATGTTCCTCTGATGCTCAGATCAGTCTGATGATGTTTGGGACTTATGAAGTAGGTTACTCACACTAACAAGCAGTGCTGTTTGTTGCTCATCACACTTTTGCTGTCACCACTATGAAACATGGAAGGAAATTCTATGAAAAATTTATGCTGGAGAGTTTACTCCTTTAACTCTCACCTGCACTTGTCATCTTTTCCTCCAAGCTTTCATAGTAACATCACCACCAAATAATACCACCAAAGGACAACTACAACAACTTACTCTAAGATCACATATGCTGATAGAGTAGCTGCAGAACTATTCTCCCCAAAAGCATAAAAACCTTAAAGAAACAACCACTTCCTCAAAACTACATTTAAGAATACAACTTGAGACACTGACAAGATATAGGTGTTGGAGGGTTTGATTTGATGTAAACGGAGAAAACTGCTCCTATAAATCACTTTGGAATAAGTAGCACTTCTCCATGGTAAGGAAGACTCAATTTTAATTCTTCCCTTCTTGAGGTTTGTAATAAAGAATCAAAACAAGGCAATAATTTTCTTCTGAGATGTCTGCGTAGTGTCTGTGGAAACATTTCCACATTTTAATGAAAAGTTATTTCACATTAAACAAACCACTAGAATTGAACCAAACTTTAAAGCTAAATAGCAGCATCTACTGGTCTTAATTTTTCCTTATACATGTGAGCAGTCTAAAAATTCAGCCACCCATTAATTCATTTCTGTCCAGTGTCTTGTTAAAATCAAATTGTAACATTTAATGTCATTTCAGGCAAAAAAAAAAAAAAAAAAATATGGTCAAGTCATTGATTTCCATTTCAGTAAAGATTTAGTTCTCAAACTGCACAGATAGAAATCAATTTTAAGCAAAATATATGACACTTCATACATTATCAGGAGGCACTGTTGGAGTTTTACTGCTTCTAATCACTGAGTCTCAAAAAAACCAAAGCATAATATAAGATGCTTACATAACAGTGGAAGATTCTATAAGTAAAAATTATTCTTTTGTAATTATCTTTAGTCCTGTCAGAGCCAGAAAACCATCAAGCTGGGAATATTGTTGGTCAGTATGTTTTTTCTAAATTCCTGATCACAAGGTTCCTGCAGACTGGCTTGCAAAATGACCCTTGAAGTTTAAGTTGCCTTAGCTAATTGACACGTATTACCAGCCCTGGTAAATTCATTAGATTAATGCTCAGAATTAGGTTTTCAGTTTAATTTAAAACAAAACACACTTGCTTTCCACAAAAACTAACATAAAAACTATTGATTCAGATTTCTCTGCAAACAACTGCTTGCAACAATATTAACAAATGTAAACATAACAGTTTACAAATGGAAAACACAACTGACATTGTGGTTTAAGTGGTTATTCATACAGTTTGGGGAACTATTTGTATAGCTGTGCCTTTATGATTCAGACATCTTGGAGGACAACACTAGACTACTCAGTTTCACAGCTTGGTTTTTGGTCCTCATGATCATTTGCACAGCTGATCATGCATTTTCAGTGCTATACAGGACACTTGCAGTCCCCTAGGAACTTCTACATTGCATTAACCTGCCCCTAAAAAACACTTCTGAAATCAGTCTTTGGACATAGTGCTCTTCTGCCAAACCACTTCTGTAAAGCTACTTTTCCAATTCCTGGAGTCTAAGCAACTGAGCAACACCCCAGGATCATGGATTAATTCAGAGTACCTTCATATGGAGGCTTAATTGTGTGAATTCAAGTGAGGACTGGGGTTTTGCTAGTGACCAGCATGTGACATGTCTTATTTTCCAGGGCTGCTACCCTGTGGATGGTGAAGGATCAGCTACAGCAGCTGAGAATTCATTTGAGAATTTATTACTTTCTTTACCATTGTGCACAATATAATCCTGGGAGACTGATGTGAAAAATTTTCTACGAAAACATAATCTGCTTATGGCACAAGAGTCACCAAAAGAGAAAGAATTAACCTGTATGAAGACCTGACTCAAACTGAGTGCAGGTGGCCCAGTCATACAGAAAGGTTGTTCTTTCTCCAGGTGCAATGTAAGGGACCAAAAAACAGACAGCTGTACAATATGGCCTTAGTTAAGCGCAATTCCTCACTTCCCAAGAAGGAAAAATTATCTTTAATCAAGTAAATATGGGTGATTTACTTGCAACCAAATATACAGATACCTAAACCATTTCCTGGCTTCTTTCTAGAATACACATTGAAAGAACAACAGACAAGAATTTTTGAGTATGAGGTGAAACAGACACTGACTGCAAGGTTGTTGCTCTTGTACTGGTTTAGTTCCTAGAACTGATTGATTTTTCTGTCACCTACTGTCTTCATTAGAACTTTGGTCCTGGGAGCTAAACAACATTAAATCTTCCATGTTCTGCTAAGAGGCGACTGACAGCTTTCCTTAAGCTTCTGCTTTCAAACCTTAAAGTAAATTAAACTTGATTGTAAAGAGTATATTGATTTAACTTTACAGCCAATTTTGAATTCTGCTGTCACTAAGCTTTCACCATCAGTAATGAAAATTCTGAAGAAGATAAAGGCAATGTAGGGCTGTTTGGTGAGAAACAGATATCACGAAGAGTTTCATATAGTGAAAGGAAAGCCCCCTAAATAAACATACAGCATTAATGAAGCAAAGTCATGGCACACCAACTGGCATCAGCCCTGCTACCTGACACAAAAACTGTCCTCAAGCTGCACTGATCTGTGCTACAGGTTACTGCCTTGCCTTTCCTGTCACCTCAGATTTGCCAGCTATGCAACCTGTGTATGGGTTTCCAAATCCTATGCTATTTAAACCATTTATAGCTCACTTGGTCTAGGACAAGTAATACCGCAGTTGCAGGAAAGAAGGGTAACCTGCTATCCCTTTGAAACAGAACAAAGCATTACGTTTTCTGTGAAACATTCCATAAGCTAAGAAAACACAGTTTTCAAATGGAGACCTTTATCAATGAAGTCTGAATGTTAGAAAAAGATGATATGAGTATGTAACACTGAATTGGGCTTCCTGTTTCAGTGATCTTCAATGTTTCCATTCCTACAGGGATAGTAAATAAGAATTAACTGCAAAAGAACTTTGATTTCCTATTTTTTGAAAACAGACCAAAACCAAACCTCAGCCACTCAACTCCTGCTTTCCAGTTTCTAATTGTCTCATCCAAAAGAATGGCAAGAAAATCTTGTTGTTGAGTAAATGGCAGCACACCTACCTAGAAAGGCCAGATGCCTACATCTGCCTTGCTCTAACTTGAAACACTTTCGAAGCCTAAGAATTTCAAGCTTTATCTTTAAATCATGATTTAGCTCCTTGCTTTTTGTTAAGCATGTTACAGAGCAAATAATTGAATACACCTACTGAACTGACCCTGAATCCCTTGAACTATTTTGTTCTTTGTTTTTTAAAATCTATTTTATTTAAAAAATAAATCTGAAATATTAGTGTCCCTCCTAGGCATGCAGAATATGCTTTATTATCCAAGAACAGAATGAGCTGTTTTCTACTCTCATGATTTGATATTTTTGTCCTTGTAATATGCCGGTTCAGTAGTTCACATTTTCCACTGACTTTTCAATGCTTTCTGCAGCTCAAATGACATTACCCTTTAAGTATATGGAACTGTTGTCATCAAGAAAGAGGTAGCACAGAAAAGTCACTGTATATAAACTTAAAATACAATTAAGCAACTAAAAAGAAAAAAAGAATAGTGATCAACCATTTCTGCTCCCATTCACCCCTTCTGTGCTGAGCCTTATTAGAGATAGATTGGGTCTGACATTCCTGACAATACAGATGAGGATAGCAGCCAAGTTCAGGTCAGGAAGAGTTCAATTCAGGCTCTATTCTGTGGATTAAGGTTTGGTTTGGGGTTTTTTCCCCCCAGACATATGACTCCCATGTATGACAGAACTTCAAAGACATCCTTATCACCTCTTCTAGATGCTTTGCTTTAAGTAATAGCACTTGAAACGCCTTTTTAGACATGATACAGAGCCTGTTGCAATGATTTCAGAGATTTCAATTTCATACTTTCAAGACACATTTAATTTTTCCTGTTTTTTTAATTCTAGTCCATGGCAAATGAGTTTTTGCTGCTAGTTTTCATTATTTATCATTAGATCCTATCAGCAATATCAGCTTGACATCCAGGAACATCTTCAACCCAGCTACACATCCTGTAGCTATACCAGAATAAATGTTTTGCATTATTTACTTGTTAGCAACCTCAGTCTCCATAAGATTAAAATCTAAGGTGATCAAATGAGGTCTTCAGTCTATCAAAAACATCTTATGAGCTAAATATTTTTTTAAATATAGACTGTATTTTTAGGCAAAAAGTTAAAATTTCTGTCAAGAAAACTAAGCTCTCTCTCCCAAAATTGTCTCAAAATATTTTCATACAAAGGAGGGAATAATTTATTTACTGCTTTGCTCTACATAGCATTTTGCTACACTTTCAGCAAAAATAGTCCTTTTATGTATAGTAAATAGCTAACTTATTCCATGTATTTAATAAGACCAGAATATGTTCTACAGAATAAATACAGATTATTAAGTTAAATGACTTTCACTGGATCCAGAGTTTCTTGAACTCATACTACATTCCCCTTTATGGGCCAAAAAAGAAATTATGACCTACAAGGATGTTTGAGATTGCATATACAAAAAAATATTCTATACAGATTTTGACCCTGTACACAGAAAATTGGTAGAAAGTTAGTAGCAATAACTTCACTGATTTTTCCTCTCCTTGTCTTGGGTTTGATACAATTCTCTGCTCACAATTCTGGTTTGCACAATCCTTACTTGCCTTGACTACTTGGAGTCAAAATGATAAAAATTTGACAGATTGTCAGACATTTCCTTTATTTCTGGATGATGTTATTTAACAATTTTTGTATGCAAGCAGAATCAGTAGTTATTACCTAGCTAGAATAAATGCATCAGATGGGTATCAAAGTATTTGGAATAGAAATTACCACCCAATATTTCTTAATTATCAAGGCTGCATTTCCAACATAGCAATAAAAACTGATGTGAACTAAACACTCAAAATCAGAAAAAAAATCCTTCAGAATTACTTGAAAGGTTTCAAAGTTCTTCTGCAACTTTAATATAGTCCATCTTCAACCATGATCATATGCTTGAGAAAATCCAGCATTTCAACAGTTCTTTAGCTAGTTGTTTTTCTCCCAAACTCCTGCTGCTATCCAATGTTACAAAAGGTCAAACTTACAAAATTCCTTCAAATTTATCTAAATAATAAAAGTCAGTAAACTGCCTAAAAACCACAGTTTAATTGCTGTAACTACAGCAGTTTAATCCAATTCAAGAGAAAAAAACTTTCGTTAGCTGTCTGGTATCAAACTCATTCAGACAACTTCAACTCTAATCTAATTCACAAGACATTTATCTGTCTGGTTCCTGATCTAAAAGCTACCATTCTCAAGAACTTGCTTCTGATCATATTTGAATTTTTTCAATGTATAAAAATCTGTCAAACAGCTTCCAGAAGGAAAGAGTAAATGCAAGCACGTAATTTTGATTCCTGTACAAACTTCCAGAAAAACCCTTTCCACAGTTCATAAATATTAAACATTAAATAACATCCTAAATGTAAGGTAGTTAAGAAATATCCAAGAAATCAAATCAATTTTTGAAGCTAATGTTCCTGCACTGTTTCTTCCATATATGAATATCATTAATGTATTTTATTCCTATTCATAGAACATACAAAATACATCAGAAAAGCCCGATGTCAAGCAATGCAATGTGTCAATTTCTAAAAGGCTTCTTTACCTGACATCTTCCACAAAACTTGAGTTTTAAAAAAACAAAGCCTCTCAGCTTCATTCCAATCCTTTCCCTATCACAATTAAAGCATGCAGAGTTAGTTTCCTCCTTATGTGTTGTTTATGTACTTTGTGTTCCCAACCAGTGTTAACTAGATTGATGGAGTTTAGTCCAAGATAAAATTATTATACTACACCTGGCTATAATGAACTATAAGCTCAAAGCCACCAACCACAGTTAGCAAAACCCCTGGGGAGGGGGCTTTCATTAATTCCTAAAATTTCCATAGCAGCAATACTTTGAAATATAAACCCAGAAACATACCCAGATTCAGCTGTGTGAACATACATCTAACCATCTAGTGAAAGGCATTTAGAAGACCTGCAGAAAATGCTGAAGCTTGGTAATTCACCAAACAGTCCATCTCCTTTGAAATGTTCACAAAGACAAATAAAATGTAGGGTAAATACAAGGGAACATCTTGCACTAATATTCACTGGAATTCAACATAAAATTGTGAATTGACAAGCCTCTGCAAACAGTAAAGTTTTTTTTATTCAAAGATTGAAAGATGCTCCTGAGGGGCTACTTTCCATTCTATCAACTGTATATAGAATAAAGTAGGACTACAAAACTGTGCAATCACAAGCCTTGGTAAAAGTGCAGTTACAAGCTTAGGTGACAGTGTTGTCTTTCTTTGTGTCACATATATTAATATAAGGTCATAGGAAAAGGGAAATATCTAATATATTATCGAAAACAGTGTGATCACAACTTTCTGCAGACACCCCCAATAAAGGTAAGATATACTGAAGACTGCTCCAATATTGCTCCATGCAAGCCAGAACATACAAGGAAACACAAGCAGGAAATGTGTGTTAAAAGCAAAATCCTAATCTGAATTTAAACTCATGTATACACAAGTCAGATTTCGTCTGCAGTCAGTGGAAAAAGGCATCAAACAGCATTAAAGATTCAGATCTTTAACAGGCTGAATTGCTTTCTAGAATCTTTGTCACTGTTCTTCACCTACGAATCTCAGTTATGGTATGATATGTTCACATTTTATATGGAATAGCATCCTGATTGACCTACCAAATTTTACTTTTCCCAACATCAACTCTTGAAAAAGCTGGATTCATAGACAACGACTGTTTGCAAATATGTCATCTGATATGGACAAGTCTGAAAACACAAGCACTCCTATGTGAAACAGACGAATAAGCATACTCTTGAATTAACCATTTCAAAGGAAAAAAAAACAAAACAAAAACAACAACTGAAAAGCAAAATGAGAGAGAACTTCTACCAACAAATGCATTCAAAGATTTTATCTGTTAAACGGAAGTTTCAAAGAAGGAAGGAGAGGTGAAGGGTTTGTTTTGTGAATCACTAATAGCCCAACAGTTGTGTTTTGCAGCCTAACATACACAGCTTCCAACAGTTATGACTATTATGCTTTTCTATTAACTTTGAAGGACTTTAAACATTGTTTTGTTTAGATTAGTTGCTCTGTTAAAGTTCTATGACTTATAAAATGTATACTTTACACAGATGCATGAAAAATGTATCAATTCAAGAAAACAATAAATTTGAGCATTTAATCTGAAACCATAGTTAGTCTTATAATTTCACACTAAATGTAGCTATATTCTGCATTCTATACTGTTTTAAAATAGTTAACTAACTAGTACTATTACTTGCTACTTGAGGTCGTAAAACAGGATCTGTAGTTTATTCCATGTTTTTTGTTAGCTCCATTACAGGCCTTGGTAGATAACTATATGAAAACATTTTCCAGACATTTCTGAGGAATCACACACACACAGTCTTCCTCTCCTGAAAGAGATGTGACATTGCCCTTTTCTCTGAGAAAACAAATGGCTCTCACTTGAACCAAAGAAAAAGCATTCATGAACACCCAGAAAAAACGTCTGCAGGATTACACAAACATTGGGTTGTTGACATAATTGTGCAAATAAACAGATGAATGTTTTTCATTAGTTGATGCTGGAATTATGTTTAAGATTTTTAAATATTTTTTTTCTTTTTAATCTGGAACAGCATTATTAGAATTCTAAAAGGAAGCTTTCCTTTCCCTATCTTAATAATACTAGACCACATTGTCTAAGAAACAAGCCTCAGCCATTTGTAAACAAAGTTTACTATTGGCTAGGCCATACAAACCCTATAAATAGGACTTTTCTTGTCAAATATCTATCAAAATTCATTACCAAAACATTATTAATTGTTCCCAAGTCATCAGATTAAAATGTTTAAAGGGTTTAGAAACACAGAAAGAAACTGTGCTCCTGCTATACATGGGCAAAAAATTTCCAGCTTTTAACCTGCCAGGCAAATCTGAAGCATAAACAAAACTATAACCTGTAAAACAAAATGACCACTCCCTTCTGAAAATACAAAAGTTATATGAAGACAACTGGATTACTGAGGGCTGTGTTGAGCTGCAGAATGGCTTTGCTGCCCCAGAAAAGGATTGCTGGCAGTACTTCTGTCTTAGACTCCATCACAAGCTCTTGCGTATAACTGACATATCTAGACCAGGAGAAAAAGCAGTAACTTCAAGTCTGCAATTTAAACCAATCTCACAACATATATATTGCTTTATGTTGATGTGAAAGATACACAGACATTGCATCTTCTGTCTCCTAAGACACAATGCCACAGATGCCTAAGAAACATATCCATGTGGCAAAAACAACACCATACATTTACTTCAACTCATACATCGTTTTCCCCAATTCTTTCCAAATGTGAGACAGTTCACATGTCTTTTCTTATGAAGCAATATTTTTTTAAAAGTTACAGTTTCACCACAGAGTAGAGTTCACAAAAGAAAAATAATTGCTGGAGAAGTTGGTATTTATCCTAAGCATAAGCTGATATGCACAGGCTTTTCGTGCATATCATGACAATAAACAAAGCTCACTCTATATTTTCTGGCTCACAGACAACTACCATGCAATTAACTATCCACTTGCATAGCAACTGCCAATAGTTTTCACATATTTGGAAATCCGAGCAATTGTCTTGTTACAAATTATTTAAAGCTGACGCACTTTCAGAGTTTCTCAGCACCACAGGGCTCCACAGCTTTCTTGTGACACTGCCTGGTTTTTATGAAAGTAACACCAAAGAAATTCTAGGAGTAGTGAAAATAAGAAAGCCTGAGATGACCTACAAGGGCTTTTTATTGCAAACACTATTTAGACAACAATACCTAGAAACAGAGGAAAGCTCTTTAGCAATGGCAAGAAAATGCTTTTAGCCTCAGACAGCACTTCTTTCTAACATATCCCACCCATACAAAAAATTGGTGTTAGATAAGACTCTGAAGTACATAAAACTACAAAGATTATTAATTATTATTTTTTTTTAATGTGGAATAATTATTATGCCATTTTAAAGGCATATCATCAAGGCCCATAATATTACCTGACTCATAGCATAGGTTTAAGTAACTATGCCAGGCCTTATTCTTCCCTTATGAAATGAATGCTGTGGTATTTAAGTCCCTCACAGAAATTAGCTTCTTCCTACAAGTTCTATGAATTCTCTAAAGGAAAAACAGTGAACTTAATACAATTTCTAGCTGGATGAACAGGCTGATACTCCCTTTTTCCTGTCATTAAGAGGTAGTATAGGTATTAATGTTACTAGGAAATTTGCTTCAGGTTTTTTGTTCTCCTAGATTTTGTAAGTGAAGACAAAAGAGTAAACTTCCCTATGTGATCCACTGTAGCAGTAACAATAACCTTCCAGCATTAACTCCTTACTGAAAACTTTATCACATCTAAGAAATTACCATAAAAGGACAACTTGTTAGTCCCTATGCATTACTGAGAAGTCATTGCACTATTTGTAGGATCATGCATTACTGAGAAGTCATTGCACTATTTGTGCAATTGCACTGCAGAGAGATAATAGCTCATTAAAAACATGGGAGTGGGAGAACAACTTTATCTACCAATTCCAAAAGTCATCATAGGGAATATGAGGTCAGCTTATACCCTTATGTCATGTGTCTCAGTATGAATTTTCCCATGACACAAAGAGACAAAAAAGCTGCTGGGAAAACCTGCAGGCACCACAGCATCTCCAGCAGCATTTCAAGGCCATTGACACAGCACAATTAATCAGTTTGTGCAAAAGTGTGTTCCACAGAAGTTATTCATCTCCATGATCTATATCTGTTTTCCTTATAACTGTAGGGCACTCACATCTACAGTGCAGCACAGGTGCATTGGCTAACAAGCAATTTGGAAACAATTTGGAAATTTGAGGGATAGTAGTAGGAAGCAACAAACAGTATAAAGCAGACATTCAGTTACAGCTTTTTCTTTGAGAAATGGGCCGAATGACCTTCCTCCCAGGACATTCTACACAGACTGCCTCTCACTCATGCATAAGTATCTCTGCCAGCTCCTCGTCTCCCTGCAGTCTGTGCAGAAGGCATGCCACAAGCTTGTTTTCCTTTAAGAGACAGACTAATTGAGTTTGCCAGAATGATACGTAAAGTTACACAGCTTCTACTTCAGGGATCCTGTGGCCACTTATCTACAGTTACAGACAGAACTAAAATTATGACATGGCACAAGAATATTGCTATCTCTGTAGATTTTAAGACTATTTCAGAGGCAGAAGCTATAGTGCTTGTATGGAAGGGGAGGTAAGGTAAAAACACAGCTCCCCTTCTCCTCCAGAGGAATTAGAGGATAGATGTCAAGATTTGCTTCTGATACCTTCCACAGACTCCACTCAGAGAGAGACTGGTTAGACATCTTGGGCTGTAAGTGTTCTGTTGAGTCTAAATAGCAAAATAGACAGAGCAGTGCTGCCTTTCATTGTTTCCTTCCATTTGTTGACATCATTTAAGTGATAAAATTGAAACATCATGTTTATTTCAGTGATTCATCCACCTTTTAAGTTGTCAAGTTGCTGGGCAATATTTAAGATACAAAATGAAGTGATATGCCAGAGGGTCATAAAGGGCTTTTATAAATAGCAGTAATAGCTTATGCTGCTCCTTTTATGAAGAAAGCCAAGAATAGCAACAAACAAAAAACACTGTGCATTCACAGGAATTCCTCATGCTACAGGAAAAAGCTGCAAATTTTCATGTAGACTAATTATCATTTCGAGAGCCATGATGTGGGGTTTTCTTCAGCCAAATGGCATTCACTTGAACTTTGCTTCACTTCCTCATATGAAACTGGGGATGGGGATACCTTTTACTGTGCACTTGGTATAGATATGAAACTGTGGAATGGATCCTCACCCCTGACAGTTGACTTTGTTGCGCTAAAATGGACACCCAGGTGCCCTTAAGATACGAAGATACAGCAGAAGCTGTATTAGATGTGAAACAAATGTGCACTGGAAGTGAGCATGGCACTGATATAATTATTTGTTAGATAAGTTGGTTTTCCTAGTATTGTCCTGACAGCAGTGTTAGTTCAGTGTCATTTACATTCAATATTCTAGAATGAAAAACTTTCAATATAAGCCTCTCATCAGTGGTCATAAAACACTGAGTAACTGAGTGCAGATTAAGTTCTCAATAGGGAAACCACAGTGGTCACCTTCAAAGTTTGAGAACCTCTATAGTCTACAAATTTAAAAAATTGATTTCTTCCTAATGCTAATGCTGATATGTGTTTGTTTTTTTTAAAAGGGTTGTATCACTTAACTTTTTAAGCCTTGAAAACTAAGGTATAGAGATGGAAGGGATGTACAAAAGCCAGACAACCAGTCAAATCAGGGAGAAACTAGATCTCCCAAGGTCCAGTCTACTACTTCTGATCATTAAAGAAATATTTTAATACATATTATGTTTTCAGAAAAAGGAAAAAAAATTACATCTTGCTGAGTCTTTCTTCCTGCCCAGAGCAAAATGCAAATGCAAGAAGTAGGAAATAAGTGCCCATCTTTACATCTGACCTTATTTCACTGACTGTAACCATCAACATTAAGAGCCTTCTTCCCCCAATAGCTTTAGCCCCAAAAAGAGGATGCCACTTGTAAAGGTGATCAGAGTGCCAGTGATTTGTTAAAAGAATTTAAGTGAGACATCTGGAACAAATAAAAGCTTCAATGGTCACTATTAAAATGTCAGAACTCTGTGGTAAAGGTTGAAACTATCGACATTTTAAATGTCAACTATTTTATATTTAAAACAACTATTTTATATTATATAGCAGAAGCCCTTTATCATTTAAAAGGCACTGTCCGTTTTTTTAACTTCATGTTTGTGGAATTTCTTTTTAATTTTCATCAGCTCATTCAAGACAATATTATGCACAATCTAATTGAAGCACATATGTCCCAAACATGGATTATTTCATTTCCCCTTTTAGAGCAGCCAAACAAAATCAAGACAAAGCGCTTCTGATATCTTTTATTACAGCATCATCACTTGTATCCCATCTGTCTAGAGCACATAATTTCTAAGGTATTAACCAAAATGAATGTTTTAACTTAAAAAAAAACAGCAAAATGAAACCCACTTCATATGTGAAGGTTACATGTAATTTTCTGAGTGTTCACGAGTGCAATCTGCAGTTTCACAAAACTCAGTGACAGCTGACTGCATTAAAGCTCTTCCTCTGGCTCCCCCCTCTGCTTACAGCTAACAGCCCGGGCCCAATTCCTGCTTACGAAAGAATAGAACAAGGTATGTCTCTGGCAATTGGACAACTTAGACTTTTATGTTTTAAGTACTCCTTGAAAGAAGTGCTTCCTACACAAATGAAAACCAATCTTCCAGGAGTAAGAATGTGAAGCCCAACATGAGGCTGTGGAAGGTTCTTCCTGTTTCACATCAATCCTCAGCATCAAGTTCACTGCTTAGTTTGCCCCATTTCTGCACAGCAACAAATTACACTGCAAATTTTATTGCAGGGAGTTACTGACAACATTAGATAAGCAGCTTTCAAAGTATCCTCAGGTGCAGTGCCTTGTTGTGAACTTAAGTTATAGGTAAATGCATTCTGTCTTTCCAGTGCCACTTCTAATCTCTCTCCATCATTTTCATAGCTCTGACAACTCCCCCATTACCTCAATCTTTACCTTCATTTCTGCAATGCTTAAATCAGATTTCTAGACATAATTAGTACTTGTTTCTGCCTACAAATCTGACATTTCAATTTCCTTTGACCTCAGATTATAACAAAACTAAGATGGAGAATGATGGAGAAAATACTACTGTTTACAAAAAAAAAAAAAAAACCAAGGACCACATCATGTTTTAGATGCAAATGTAAAAGGATTTCCTGGTAATAAAAACATTAGAGTGGACAGCTAAAAATGCACATAGTACATTTGCTTGCTTTAAGTCCAAGGAGCTACGTATTTGAGCATCAAAACCTAGATAAACATACAAACTTATGTATTTCCATGGAGCTGAACACTGAATGCTCAACTCCTATATATGCCACCACCTAGTTTCTACCTACAGTAGCTGGGCAACAGACTACATCTTTTTTAATTCAAGCTGCTCAGTAGCTGCAGGAACCTGAGGATTTATTGGTTCATTTACACTTCAAGACCTTTCCAAAAGTAGAACTCTAATTCCATCCTTCATTTTTGAGACCCAGAGAGCAGAGTCCACATTAACATGGAAGAAAACCTGAGTTTAGTAATCTGCTGCATGTTTCATGTACACTTTCACATATTTAGCACACAAATCCTGTTATTTTCTGGGAAACACGCTCATTTCCAGTCTTTTGCAAATGTTACTGGATTGCATTCAAACTGCAGAAGGCCATGAGTCACAGAATGGTTTGTGTTGGAAGGGACCTTTAAGTTTGAGTCACAGAATGGTTTGTGTTGGAAGGGACTTTTAAGTCCTCTAGTCCAGACCCCCTGCAATAAGCACTGGCATCTTCAACTAGATCAGGTTGCTCAAAGCCCCATACAACCTGAACCTGAATGTTTCCAGACATCTCCCACCTCTCAACCTGTGAAGATCCCTTTATGCAAGTCACAAGGCACTCAATACTCCTCCTCTCTGACAAAGCAATGGTTAATTCTCAAACACCTTTCTCTAGGAAGGAAACACATGTATACATATCCTATCTTTTGATAAACCCTACAGAAACACCCTTGCACCTCTTCGTGACTCATTGGTTTCCATTACAGAGATATGTTCAGAGACATGCAGTATTCCGTGACTATTCTGCATATTCCTTTTGAAAAAACTGAAGTTTTACTTAACTACCAGTGTCTCAATAACAACTTTTAAGACAAGCAAGGGAACACTATGCATGCCCTCAATACTCAGGGAGATGTATTACCCATTTGCAACAGAATCAGCCATTGCAGTTATCAACACCTCTGGTTATCAGAAAATGCTGCAGCTTCAAATTAAATACAAATCTCAGGTAGAGACCAAACATGTACAGTATGACCACATTTCATACTGGATATGACAAGATTTGAAGTGAGCAAAAGGGTATATTCTCAAGCTTACAATTCTAGACTGGTTCCACAGCTGGTAAACACTTTTAGACCTCATGTCACTGTCTCCCTCTGTGACCTTGAAATTAATATAAAAGGTGACATTTCCAGTAGAGTAGCTTCCAGATAGGAGCTTCCATTGTAGGAGGACAGTTTTTCAAGAGATCTTACACATGATTGGATTCTGGCTCCAAATCTTGGGTTGTTGCTGCATGCATAAAATTAAAGTTTCATCTCCCCATTAGGTCTGGTCTGTCATAATGCTTCATGCTGTAGGCTTCTGACTTCTCATTACACATTTTTATCTTTGCATAGCACAATGGAACTATGATTTATTAGGGTCTCTTAACCATAATACACAAAAATCTAAGAAAGATTTTATATAAACTCCCTTCCACTCCTTCAAGTGGCTTTTTTACTTCACTCACTGACAATACAACCACAGGAGAAAGGTAACAGACAAAGGAAAACAAACACACAAAAGTATTTGCCTTACTCTTTCAAAGCAGTAACCAATGTCCCACTGCTTTCATAATCTTTGCTATGTCAAAGGCCACTTATATTTAACTAATTGAAAATAAAGCCAAGAAAGAACAAACCGGTAGAGTAAAAGAAAATGAGAAAAATAAAATAGATTTGGGAAGTACAAACAAAATGGAGTAAATATGAAAAGGAAAGGGCTAACATGACTCATCAGCACAACTCCCAGATGGTCTAAAGAGAGAGTTGTTTTTTTTTATATAAAAAGTGTGAATGAAATCACATTAAACAAATATTACTCTTGACATTTTTCACTCATCATCTTACACCTTTTCCTGGGATTTTCCATAGCAGCTACACTTTTATCTGCAGCCAAAGTCTAACAGCAATTTAAAAAAAAAAAACAAGATTTTTTTGTAGCAGTGAAACATAGTCCTGTTGAGAGTAAATAATTGCCCAATTTATTGTTTTTAGCAATGTCATTTCTAAGTAACTGTCATTTCTACATGTCGAAATGTGAACTTGAAACAAACATTGAAAAAACCTTAGGAAATCAAGTGGGGGAGATGCTTAAAGAACCACCAAAACCTTAGCTGGATCATGATCGCTATTAGATGACAACAACTCTTGATACCATTTAAGGGGAGACAGCAGAGAAAGTGAGAGACACATCCATTCCTACAGAAAACAAACTGCCTTTCAACTGAACTGTTTAGTGAGTGGCTGAAACAGTAACCAGTGTAACAGATCAGTGCAAAATAGTCTGAAATGGTTAATTCAAATACTATCACTTTCTTTCTGTGTTAAAACTCACTGTAGCAGAACTTACCAGCATTTCTTATTCAAGCAGCTCAACACAGCACTTCTCATGTGCAAGTTCAAATCATTCACCCATGAATGACCATAGCGAATATCACGTCTTTAATGCTTTCACTTTTTGGTGTTTGATTTTTTCTTTACTGAATGCTAGTCAACTTACTCACAAGTAAGCATGAAACATCTTCAGCTATAGTACTAAGCCTGGTGAAGTCTAAGTTCTGAAGATCTTAAACCACATTTAATGGTTTTGCACCATAGTTACTCCTTGTTCTTTCTAAGGGATTTTATTTCTTAAAAAAACCCAGACTTACCATTGCTCTCACAGCTTTGTGAGCAGTTTGAGGGAGAGACTCTAGACTGCCATCAACAGATCAGAAAGGAGTAGAATTTGATTTTTACAAGCACTCCTCTCTCTGACAAGACAGTCCATAAAGCATTTTAACATCACATTTCAGTACTGACTGATCTCTTATCACTTTGATAATACTTCCTCCCTAGAGGACCTAGGATCATCAGATTGCAGCACCTGACAACTTCTCCAATTTCTTTCTTTTTCTTTAAAGGAAAAAAAAAAAAAAAGTAGTTATCTCAGCAACTGAGCTTGCTGAAGAGAATCACATTTAATTATTAAATGTATGTTTTTTCAGAGGCAGAAAAGGCATTAATCTAGTCCCTAATATACAGTGAAACTGGTAAATAGTACTTATTATAGCAGGGAACATTCCCTATTGCTAAACAGGGAAATTAGGGAAACATTCCCTAAATGCTATTAAAATAAAGGAAAAAGATTAATTTTTTAATGGCAAGGTCAGTTCAGATTTCAGTTTGCGAAGGTGAGCTTCAAAAGGTCTGGATGTGATTTAAACACAAAAGCTTGAACTTCTGGCTGCTTATCTCAACAACTAAAAATCTCAGGAGAACAGACATTTTCATGAGCTTTTTAGTATCTCACAAGGAAGGGCAAGGGTGGTAAAAGAAAAGGAGGAAAAGAGAAAAAAGC
Source organism: Chaetura pelagica (assembly GCF_000747805.2). Taxonomy (NCBI): domain Eukaryota; kingdom Metazoa; phylum Chordata; class Aves; order Apodiformes; family Apodidae; genus Chaetura; species Chaetura pelagica. Next base: position 4,147 of record NW_009953205.1, on the reverse strand, counting down.
AACTTCTTTTACAGTATTTCATAGCTATCGATTTCCAAGCCTGGATGAAATCTAGAAGGAAATAGACCACTAGAACGTAACAGAGTAAAAAAGGAAAAAGAATATTTTAAATCTTAAGCTCTCTTAAATGAGACCCAGACAGAAAATAAAAATTCCTTCAATGAAAAATGCTGCAGTTTTCACACTTGTGTTCTGCATGCAAACATTTAAAAAAAAAAAAAAATGAAAAAAAAAAAAAAAAAAGAGACAGCAGAATTAAGGAAGCCAAAACTAACTCAGCAACTACAGCCAGCAGTAGGGCACTCATTTTACAGTTACTCCTCTGTTTGTTCCAAATGCAGAAAAGCAGAAATTCAAATCCATGACCACAGCAAAAATTCTAATTCTGTGTGATCTGGAATCATTTGGTTAAAATGTTTGTCTTCCTTGACATTCTTTGGAATACAACTGAATTCATTTCTATTTTACTTCTGCTTAACTATATCATTAATGAATATAAGCTCTTACAGTGACATCAAACACTCCCCACCTACAACAGCATTATCATTTTAGTCTACTTTTACTTAATTTACCTACTTGGTGTGTATAGTGTGTGCATCTTTGAGGGATGATAAATTCCCTGACAGAACTTCTGGTAGAAAACTACATTTTTCAGTTATGTTTTGGGTAATTTGGGGTCAGGTTCTTCCCTAGGCATTCTGAAAGCACCAGAAACATTTTTCATCTTTTTTATTTAGTCAGTTTTCTGGTGCTGTTTTTCCTCACTTTAATTTGCCTGAAACTGCTGCTACTTTCTTTTCTGGAGTTCCTCCTTGAGTTCAAATCAGTTACCCTACTATTTTCCCATCTAGCTAGGGTGCATTCCAGTCACACCTATTCTTCATATATTTTCTTTGAGACAAAGTTGCAAACTAAAGTACCTGGCTGATAATACATTTTTAGGTCATTTCACTTTCAAAACACAACACCAAGCAAACAGTAGTTAAAGCTTCAGAGGTACATTTTTTGTTAGGAAATATCAGGAGCGATGTAAATACTGCTACCGGAAGAAGAACTTGTTTTGAAGGAATAACCAAAAGACTTAAGTAATGAAATGCAAATTTAGGAAGCTAAAGTCTTATTAACAGTCAGTACTTTCTAACAAATCAATCACTATGTGAGCTGAGAGAGAAATCGATGCTGTTCTGAGCCCACACACTGCTGTTCCTGAAAAGAAGATCAAGGACAGAGTACCTTCTGACTGCTGAGGTAACCGCAGCGGGTTAGCTTCAAACCAGGTTAGCTAACAGACACACACTGCCAAGCGATTACGAAGCAATTCTCAAGGTGGTAAAACCAGCACATTCTTACCTTAAAAGCATGAAGCACTACAACACTAGACAACCGAAACAACATCTAAAAACCATCAGGAAGCTGTGGTCTGTTGATACTCTCTGAACAATTTGTGTAACTGCTCATTATCAGTAAGGGGGTACACTTGTTACTTTCACTTAAAGACCAATGCTTACATTGGAACAGGAGATGATTCTCTATTGTGTCAGGCACACTCTGACATTCTCTCTTCCTGATGATCTTTACATTTACTAAAACCAAGGAAAATGTACATGGCTTTGTTTCATCTTGTACTATTGTCGCCTTAGATGTTTTTGTAGTTAAGGAAAGCCATTACACAGGGCTTTTCAATAAACTGTAATATTAACAGAATTACAACATCATACTTAAAAGCTCTTAGATCCAGATTTAAAAGCTACTTAAGTAGTCAAGAAAACAACACCCCTAGGTCCCCATAGAGTTTTCTTAGAGTAGTAAATTAAATGCTCCAAAGCAAAGTAAAGAAAAAGACTTATTAGCCAGAGACTTCATAGACAACTAGTTAGGATTTCAGAACCACCTGTAAGCCAGAACAGCTCAGAGAAAACGGTTTTACAAAAAACACCATTTCATAATAACTAATACACCTGATACCTGAGTGTTAATATACTAGTAAAACAAGCCAGACAATGCCAACAGGGTTCATAATTGCAAACTGCAAATATTTAAAATCATGTTAAAAAAATAATTTAAAAAAAAAAAAAAAGAGAGACATTAAATCCATGCCACCCTTAGGTCAGGGTTTCTGCAGTATCAGCTGTGTTTTATCCAAGTACATGATTCAGGCTCACCTTGATGACTTGCTCATTGAAGAAGTTCTGACTTATGTTGGGTCATAGGCTGTTCTTTGAAGCACCTGAAAATTTATCTCAGGGCCATTTCACCAAGGTCACAGCAGAAAAGCTACAAGAAATAATAAACTGCTGTTTAGAAGTCTCATTTTTATGTGATAACAGCTGACATAAAAAGCCATTTTCAAAAGCCCCCTATGAAATCAAAAGAACTAAAAAAAAAATATAATCCTGCAATTATAACTTTTGGCTGTAATTATGTAGAAGGTTAATTCATGTTTTCATTACATGATTCCAAATACATGAGAAAAAAATGTACCAAACCATGGCAAGTACTAACCAACCAATACCCTATTGTTCAAAGTTTTCAGAATTTGTTTGTCTAGGACCTAATCTCAATTTCTCACCTATTAAAGGTAACCTAAACTATATGATTTGCTAATGAGAAAGTGATAAGGGGCTTTTTCTATGAGTAAAGGAAAAAAAATAAAGTATGGTTAGTTTCTCTCAAAAGCGAAAGGTTTTTCTTGTCTCATTGCAACAGAAGATAACTCATAAAAATAGAAATAAAGTTTTATACAGTCACAAAATTTTCCAGTTAAAGTTTTTCAAGCGAACAAGCCAGGAAGAGCTTATAGCAAAGTGTATTAGTAGATCTTTTATAGATCTTGCCTAGAAGTACATTTTAGACTTCGGTTTTCGGAAAGAAGCCAAACTTTCATGCACCCCAAAATAACCTAGGTCCTAGATTTGGATCTATAATTTGCTTCTTATGTTTTGCTTCAGAGCTCCAGCTATTAAAAAGTGCCACTGCATGCACAAGTCTGCTCACTGTTCATAAAAACAAACCTTCTTTTACACCACCAAATCTTTGTGCCTGCCATTGTTTGCAACTAACTCCTCACACTGCCTGCTCCAGAGTAGAGGAGAAATCTCAGGCAGATCAAATGCCTGACCCAACTATCATCTCAAACTCTTCCTCAAGCTTCCCTGTTGCATCAGTACACAGGTCACCTTCTGCTGTGTTTAAAGTGAACATTTTCAATTAAACAGACAAGCAGTACCACTACAAACAAGATTAGGCAACTTAACTGCCCCTTACTAGACAATTTGTGGTTTAAAAATTAAAAGCTGTAGCTGAAGTTAGACCTATTCAATGAGAAAAAAAGATGGGAACTCCATGAGGCACCACAGCCACCTTATCGATTGTGTTTTCTCCAGCAGCACAGCATTTCACCTGCGGTTACATGTTGTAACCTGAAGCTGCAGTGCATTTATTGAAGTCCAGAGTTCCTCTCCAGGTGAGCTCTTCTGTGTGAAGAGCACGACGCAGTTTCTCTTCCCCAGTGTACCTGGTACAGCAGGGACTCTCACCTGCCATCTTGAGGCTCTCCCAGCCAGCGGGGCTGGTGAGGAACCCCTCAAGGGGACCCCTCAGTGGTTCCCCTCAGGGGGACCCCTCAACACCCCTCCTCAAACCCCTCACGTGCCCCCAGGCAGCCACAGCTCAGCTGGGGGGGACAACCCCTCCCGGGGGAGGAACTTTCAGGGTCTCTCTACAAAAAAACTGACAGAAGCTGCCGTCGATATTTAAAGGAGCCGCTGGCAAAGACCCGCACGGC
>NW_009953205.1:0-214 GCF_000747805.2 Chaetura pelagica | reverse complement strand
TCCCTCAGGAGCGAAGCTCCGCTCTCTCCACAACGGTCTCCAAAGGGAAGGGGTGCGTGGTGTCACCCGCACCAGATCCGAAAGTCGCCTCAGACACCAAAGCACCTGCTCCATGGAGAGCTGTGCGGCGAGGGTGACAGCCTGAGTGAGCAGGAGCTGACAAGATGGAGGTGTTTGGGGGGCTGCAGTGATCCAGTCCTCAGGTCACTGTCAC
>NW_009953204.1:737622-749604 GCF_000747805.2 Chaetura pelagica | reverse complement strand
GTATTTGGAGGTTTAAAAGCTAAAAGATAAACCCCAAAACTGCATCTTACATCCTGCTACCACATGAGCAGGAAGTTTACTTATAAATATAAGACTACTATACTCATAAATTTAAAAACTCCAGCCTCTGCACAGGAGCAGTAAGTGGAAAAACTCTTGAGGTGAGCCCAGGATCTCTTCTAGAACTCTTGAGGCAGCTCCACACAGAGGAACCAGGTTTAAAAATAGAAACAGCGGAACCACTTTCAGCAAAACTTGCAACACAGGAAGTGAATGAAATTCCATTTAACTGTTACTGGCTCAACAGAAGTTACCTTGCCAAGTTATTAGGCTGAGCCACTGATCTGTAACACGGACACTATTTCCACAGGACAACTCAGCAGACTGACAGCAAACCAGGCATTTTAAATCCAGCAAATTAACTGCTTGTACTAGGGAATTTTACAGCATCAGCTACTGCTACATTGGTTTGGTGCGAAACGCAGAACATGTTTATCACCTCCTGTTCATAGGAGGTTCAGCTCCAAACACACTTTCCACTTAAAGAACTATAGATTCCATTCTTTGAAGAGCTATAAAACCAGCTGGTTAATTCTGCAGCTTCAAGGCTTCTCTTATTAAAAGAGCAAAATGGGAACACTTCAACCATTTTTGTCAGGATTTCAGCTCACACACACAACACACCCCCCTCACTGCATCTGGAAACTAAGCTGCCACCTTCAGAAGACCCTGCACCTGAACTGGTTTCCCCCAAGCCACATCAGAAGTGACTGCAGCCACAGCACTGGACTCATATCCTATTAAATAAACTGCAACAAAGCTGTGCACAGTAGCTGCCACTGCTGTGAAGCTCCCCATCCACTCCCTCACTTTTTAACCAAGTGATCATGCCCACAGCCAAAAAAGCAATAGTTAACTAGTGAAAGGCATTCCCTGCTTTGCAGTATTTCTTCCCATTCTCTTTATATATTTTTAAAATTGGTCCAATTTTTGACAGAAAACAAGCTAAAATAAATGCAGGCTCATGGCAATTGTGCTCAGTGTTAAAAGTTCCACAACTCTCACCTAAACTAGCAATTTAAAGCCAAATTAAAAAGAAATCATTCACATTCCTCTCTCCAACAACATTTAAATGATAATGAATTTCTTCTTGGGTAATAAGCAGTTAGTTAGTGTTCATATGCTGGAGCCTGGCAAGGAAACCTTTCTTGTGGGCAGCTTTGGAGCCTGTTCTTTTCTTTAAGATGTTCTAATTTAAATGCAGATGTAGACTTCACACTAGTGGGTTTTGTTAAACAGCAACAACAAAAAAAGTCTTAGCTGTATTAGAAGGAAGTGACAGAAAGAGGACTCACACCACATGCACCATTTGAGTTCCACATTTTCTGCTCTCTCTTTTTCACTGGCCAGGGGTGTGTGCAAGCTCTCTAAAAGATGAGATTAGAACACTGAACACTCCTGCCTCCTCCCCCCCCACGATGGGCTGTTCTGGTTCATGGCTCAGCTTGAGTGTTCTCCAACTTTTTCCTCTTTAAAATCCAACCTCCCCCCCCCACCCCAACTCATTCTTCATGCATTTCCTTCCCCTTTAGAGATACGCATGGTTATTTCCAGTAGACATTAAATATTGGCAGCTTCTTCCTGTGTAAATTACTAAGTCTTCACTTTGTAAATACAAAAAATATTAAATCCTGCTGAGCCAGCATCCCATAAGGCTGATGTCAGAGATGACAGTTAAATATGGATTAGCTTCCCAAACTTTTTTTGCAATTCCATGTTATATGAAGAGGGTTTATTATATTCCCTGCCATTTTCTCCTCCACAGATTGGTTATTTTTATTAACCAGTTTTGCTTACACTTTGTCTTCCCAAGCATGCAAGCTGAACTAGTAAAATAACTTCCCCATCCAGTCCACATCCTGAAGAATTCCTCCTCCTCAGCCTTTCACCTCAACCCCACCACCCTCCAGCTTGCATAACTGCATTCTAGTGTGGAAACATTTGCAGTGGTCTGATTTTATGACAAAAATAGATTTTCTGATTCTTTCCCCTCCTAATAGACTGTTTTAACATCACCAGCCTATTTTGATTCACTGGTGAAAGCATGAGACTCTTCAGCCTAATTCATCCTTTCCCAAGCAACAGACAATTCCTAGCCCTGTCTGCTGATCAGCAGCTATTTTTCTGTCCTGCCCTATGAAGTATAATTATTTACACAACTGCAAAAAAAGCTGCTGCAGTAATGTATTCCGTGGGGAAAGCTGATGAATGACAGCTCCTCTGTGCAAGTAAGAGGTCTGGAAAAGCAAATAGAAACAACAAAATATTCCAACATAATCACTGAGCCTCTAAATGAAACAATAATCAAGAGCTTAGGCACGTTGAGAGCAGTTGTGACATTAGCATTAATGGCACTATCAATCAGTGCAACCATCACAAAATATAGACATTTAACCAGTTTTTGTTATGACTAGCTAAAAAATAAATTCAGTCAATTCCCAATATTTACAGGTCAGAGAAGCCAAATATTTACCACTGCAGGCAGCAGAGCAAGCTCCTCAGGGCTGATACGGTGGACCCTTCTCCTTTGCATACAGACCTGCTAAATACTCTCTTCAGAATGTCTTTTATTGCACCATTCCAGCTGTGTAGGCTACAAACTTCAGCCTTTAAATGTTTTTTTGGCTTTTCCAAATTTCAAGTGACAAGCCTTAAAATGCCTTCTGCATCAGAAAACACTGTGGATCTATAAAGGAGAAGGACCAACAGCTTTGGAAATGTTTGTAGCCTCAAGAATACCTGCTAATTATACAGCTAACCAATTACTAAAGACTTACCCTTACCTTACTGCAAGCATGGCAAAATATCCAGAATTATTAACTCTTGAATTATTATTTGACTCCATTATCAAAGCCTGGAGATGTTTCCATTGTATCCCAGATACATATAATTTGGTTTTAGACACCAACCTATTAAGCAACTGTAAAACCTCCAAGGAGCAATAGAGGATCTCCTCTAAAAAACCATCCATGCCTACTCAGAAATCACCAAGTTGAATTCAATTGACTTCACAGAATCACACAGAATGGTTAAGGTTGGAAGAGACCTCAAAGATCATCTAGATCTTGGGCAGGGGTGCCTCCTACCAGCCCAGGTTGCTCCAAGCCCCATCCAACCTGCCCTTCAACACTGCCAGGGATGGGGCAGCCACAGCTTCCCTGAGCAACCTGGGCCAGGCTCTCACCACCCTCACAGCCAAGAATTTCCTCCTCATGTCCAACCTCAATCTCCCTTCTTCCAGTTTAAAACAACCACCCCTTGTCCTGTCACTCCCTGCCCTTGTCATAACTCAAATCTTTAAACAGTAACTAGAAGTTACTGCACGTACAGGAAATGCATATATAGCTTTCAAAGCACCCTCAAGAGCTGTAGTTGTTAAACAGAGATGGCAGTGAGCTAAAGCAGAATTGAAAGAGCTTCTTTAAAGCTCTCCTAATAAGTGTGTCCCCTTCACAAAACCCACAGTATAACTTCATGGAAGAAAGGAAAAAATTGATCTGAACGACTTCCCATCTAAACCACAGTGTCAGAGAGCAAAACCAGCCCTTGCTGCCCTGAGAAAGGAGAGGAAGCCATTGAGTGCTGATAGTGAGGACAGCTGGGTGACTGTGGTAGCCACAAGAGCAGGGTGCTTTCAGCAGGCTGAGGGTTAAGGTAGGACCCAAGGGTGCATTCAGGTTTAACAGCTCTATCTATGACTGCTACTAGCTTAGAACTGAAGGAATATTCAACCACACGGGTGAGCACAGCACACAGCCTTTTGTAACCCTGTTCCCAGCACCTCTGCTCCTTTACTACATCCAGGCACGTGTTCTCTGCACAAACACCCCTTTAAACCTTCAATATGCAACTGCCATCTTGTTTTGTACTGTTCTCACTGCCTGCCTTACAGCAAACTTACACTGAAATTGTTTACTGTGAGGGTGGTGAGAGCCTGGCCCAGGTTGCCCAGGGAAGCTGTGGCTGCCCCATCCCTGGCAGTGTTGAAGGGCAGGTTGGATGGGGCTTGGAGCAGCCTGGGCTGGTGGGAGGTGTCCCTGCCCATGCAGGGGGTTGGATCTGGATGATCTTTCAGGTCTCTTCCAACCCCAACCAGTCTGTGACTCTATGAAACAACCAACAGCATCCATATTACCCTCCCACAGAGGTTAAACAGACACAGCAGAGTGTACCAAGCCACTCCATGCCAGGTGACACCATCTTGTAGCAACTGCAGATTCCCAAAGCAGAACAAGGAGCCACAAGTCGGGGCCCATGGTGCTCTCCACAGCTGTGCTCCAATCCTGCCTTAGTCCACCTTGAAGGAACACACTGGAGATTCTCTAAAACACTTGAAAGAGCAACTTGGAAATAAGGAGATTGATGCTCACGTGGTCAAGACAATTCTGATCCTACCATTTGAGAGATTTCATTCACTTCTAATTACTGGACTGTTTGCTGGTCAGAAACACCTGCAGAGCTTTCATACTAGTTATGCAAATGTGAAAGCAGTACATTTGCTCCACATCAAGAGACATTTGGGGGAGGAAAATAAAAGCACACACAACAGGAAACAAAACGAATGCTAAATCTGGAAAACAGGAAGAAAGAAGCTTCAAGGACAACAGGAAAAAGAGTCAGAAAGTCAAGACAAAACGATCAATCAGTACACCAGATTAAACTTTGAAAGGCATGTTTCAAAACTCTGCAGACTAACTTGAGCATCAAACTTGCATGAGAACAAAAGCAAACCAGATTTCTTTCTATAAACACACACAAACACATATTCCAGTGAATACCATGTACTATTTGTTTGCTTTACAGGCTGATGACCAGCTTCCAGAAAGCTTCTCCCACACTTGTAATATTTGAGTCCCTTAATTCTTACAAAAGAAAAAAAATAAATCTTTTTCTTCAACTCCTAACAAGGTGAGATAAACCCCTTAGGTTTATTCACCTTAAAGGTGCATTTATAGCAAAAATTCAATGAATTAAGTTACAGTAGAAACAAATAGCTCTTAAAGTGACCAGGTTTCAAAGCTCACACAACCACCAAGTCAGTGCAGCATTTCACAGAATCCCAAGCAGAAGTGCCATTCTTGGTGCAGGTATCTCTTAAATTGGTGTATAAATCAAAAGCACTGACTACTCTAAATCCTCTTATTTTTTCTATGACAAATTAGAGAATTGAGTAAGCTGCCATACCAGGAAAAGGGTGTCTGATATATCCCCTTTATGGCAAAACAGTGACTGCTGCTTCCTGGGCTGAATGGAAAGGACAGGAAGGTGAAATGAGACCAGCCAGGATGTGATTCTGCTAATAGACTCTTGTTTACAAGACTCACCACAGTTGCTTTCCTGCTAAGTTGTTTATTCATAAATGCACTATGAGCAGCTTCCCAAAGACTCCCATCACCACTGAGGGACAGCAAGCTTCTGCTGGGACCCTGTTTCTGAAATCCACATCTATTGATTTGGAATTCTCTCCTTTTTGCCCATTAGTTAGATGATTAACTCCCTGGAATTATTTATCTTTGCTTCTGTCTGAAAAAAAATGAGTGAGATGTTGATGCTTGACTATCCAACATCATGTTTATGCCATGGAACTCTTTTCTCCTTATATGTTTTATATCCATTATCCTCTGTAGCTCCTCCTGAGAGCTCCAGCTAGCAGCACCTCCCAAACCCCATTTTTCACCCACAACAAGCCAGCTGTGCCTACAGCAACCACATTCCCCCCAAGGCCAAGGGAGGGAGAGGATCAGATGCAATACTACATCTAGCTTTTGAGGTTGAACATTACACTGAACCAAATCCCTGAAGGCCCCCCACACAACAACTTCTCAAAGCAGCAAATTTCCCACATGGAGGTGCCACATTTAGACTCCCCAAACTCTGTCTCTAATAAACTCTTAAGTTTAAAGACTTCTTTCACAAAGACACAATGTTAAACATGAACCCAGAAAAAAAGCTTCCATTTCTTAATCATTCTTCAACACTGCCAGTGAAAAATAAATCAGCATTAAAATGCCTTCTGGAGCCACTATCTTAGTCTTTTGTTGGGGGTTCAATATTACAGAATAGGCCACGTGGAGCTCAGTATCATACCAAGAACTCTACACTTAGACATAAATCTCTTCCAAGTTTGTTTTCACGTGCAGACAACACATCAACCAGCAGACATTTGTTCAAGCTCTTATTACTCCCCAAGACAAATGTATGTTGTAAACACTTGAAAACATTTCTCTCCATTACCTAGGCTGAGAGTTCTCCTCATACATCCGCTCTTTTCCTTCCTTGAAGAGGCTGATGGTCTGCTTGGTTTTCTTCATCAGGTTCTCCATGAAGACTCGGAAATACTCGTTTTCTCCCAAGGTTTCCATCTTCCCTTCGTAGCGCGACAGGATGGTCCGGAGGTGCTGGTAGGTGTCAGGCAGCAGATCCAGGATGTAAGGTGGGCTGTTCTTCAAAGCCAGTTTGGGGTTCTGACACAAACGCACCACCTAGGGTTAGTGGAGAAAGGACCATGTTTAAAACTTCAAATGAGCAAGTAGGTATCACTTAACTTACATCACCAGACACTGCAACAGTCAAGAAACCCCATTTGCTGCTTAAGTTCAATTAGGGAGCTCAGCCATTGTCAAAGGATTACTTCAACCTTTCTTCTGCTGGGTATACAACTACACATCTCATTTTTCTTCCTGCCAAGCCACATGTTCTCTGCTTTTTTTAGCAGTGAGGTGACAGTTTCTCAAAGTTAAGACCTTGAATCTATCAACTGAAAGTTTTACATTCTTCAGTGGATGTATTTGATCATGCAATTGTTCATCAGTTTTTAGGCACTTACTTTTGCATTCTGTAGTTAAGGCACAAATAAAAAGCGGAATATTCCTGTTCAGAGCTCACAGGAAATACAACATCAACATATCTGGTCACAAGAAAAATAATATAGACCTTTAACATACAGAAACAGGGAGCTTCTGTGCCAAAGCTTATGATGCGTGTCAGAGGGTAAGGGAAGCCACTGCACCATCCACCATAGCTAATATTTTCCATTATCTAGACCGAACGACAGAGAGATAATGTCAAAGTGGCTATTTGAAAAATTAGTGGTGCCCTTGCAGTTATAAGTCAGTTTCAGGTGAAGTTTACAGGTTAAGAACCAGCAGCTGGTGCAGTTTTACTGCTGTCTTGCTAGCTAACAGCTTCTAGTTTCTGAGACACACAAACTGGAGAGGAAAGCTGGTACAACACACAAAGAGAGGACTTCCTCAAGTTCTTCACTACAATAAAGGTTATCTGACTGCTGAACACCAAGCACATGAATGAGTCTGAACTAAGACTATTGCAGGTTTCAGACTATGGAGCACTGGAGAACATAAAGCTTAAAGGAAGTGGATAGGAAAAAAGAACAAGCTAACCTCCTTCTGCAGTGCATCATTTCCATAAAACCTTGTGAAGCCTTCAAGAGGAATTGACTAGTTCCCTACAACACACACTTAAATACCCACTTCCCTTAAACGTTTACATGCTAGTGGTAAACCAAGTAATTTATCCTGAAACAGTGCTGCAACACTTGGCCATCCAGGGTACATGCAAGAAGCAAGCTCGTTCAGTTAAGAGACATCTACAATTATATCTGACCTGCAGCAGTGCCCCTGATCAGAGCTGACTGAGAAAGACTCGATTTCAGTGAAGAGAAAGGCACCCAGTGTATTAAAACTCAAGAGAAAAATCTGACTGCGATTAAAGGAATTACATGCCTGAAAAAGCCTCTGCAAGAACACATGGGAAAACAACAACCAGAGATCTCCCTCCATTTTGAAGAGGCTGCCAAGGATTAGGAGGGTCTGGAGAAGGAGATGGATGGTCAGACAACTGACTTTATCCAACTGATTCTGAAGCCTCAACTGCTTCTTCCTTGGAGCCTGTGAAAATTGTAGAATGAACCATATGGAGGAACTGAGTCAACACATTTGTCCCCTGAATCAAACAAGTTCCACTAAGCTGCATGAATGGGTTCTAAACGTGCTCTCAGGCACAACTGGATTGTGCTACAAATAGCAAAATCTTTTCTTCTGCAGGAATTGTTTGTTATGCAGTGGCTTTGAAACAAGTTCTACAAACCATTCATTCTCACAGCCTCTATAAAATGCTGCCCCAAGAAGAGACTTGCCAAGATACTCAAAGAGTTAACAGAAAAGGCCCAAATTGCTGTGATTTTACTATTAAATGAGTTATTTTATTTACAAGTAGACTGAAATTAGCTAAGATAGTTTTGCTTAAATGCTTATGTTACTAGGAACTGCTGCCTCTTGAGCAAACTCGGTTGTTTTATAACACAGCAGCAAGGAAACCAGTTGCATTTTGCTGGTTTCCCTGCGTGTGCACTTGCAGCATCATGACAGTGTCAAAAGGAATGTTCCCAGCCCTGGGAACAGCTGCCCCTCAGCCTTCCTTCCACAGGGACCAGCAATGTGGAAAGAAATTGAGCAAAAAGTGGGAAATATTTCTGATTAGGTGTGATGGCAACAAACACAAGCAAGCATGTTTTTAAACTACCATTCAAACTCACCCAAGGTTGCCTGGCTTTTGCCACTCTCAGGAACAATCCTTTTACAGACGTATTTCTGGGTTTTCAGAAATACCAAAAGGAACATTTCAAGCTTAGCACAAAGATTGGCCTGTAAATAACCCTAAAATTGACTTAAAAGATTTTTCTTTTCCCAAACTCAAGTGGGGAAAACAATCAAAACACAGTTTCCTCCTTCAGTTGTGAAGAAATAATCTAGTATCTGCTTATTCTAGGAAAAGGCCTGGAATTGAATCTCTCCCCTCAAGATTCTGCAGTTTGCCTTCATTCATCTCTGGATTTAGAATATCTCTCCTCAGCACTGCCTTGTGACACTACATACTGAGTGTGTCACAGGCACAATTCACCTGCTGCTTCACTCCAATGAGCCCTGAATCCTCCTCCCTCAGCCTCCTCTCCACCTGTCCCATCCTCTTGCTCCATCCCTTCCCTATCCTGCTCATCTCCAGCCCTACCTCGGAAAAAGCTGGTGCCAGCCTGTTTGCTGCACCCAGGGGCATGGCACCCCACTTCTTGTGCTGGCAAAAAGGCACAGACACCACATACCTGCTGGCCTCAGAGGGGGCAGAGTGCCACAGAGCCTCAGGCCTGACAAGGTGTCCAAAGCCCCCAGATGCTTCTGTGCCAGGGAACAGCTCTTCCCTTCCAGCTCAGATCTGAAAAGCCATAGTTCTGTCCCTCCTTGAAGAGCTAAATGGCCAAGTTCCTCACTGAAACTATACTTCAGCCAGCAGCAAAAGAAAACCTTCTCAAACTTCTCTGCTGCTGAATTTGTATTTGGCTTCTCTTCTGCTTACAATGAAGGTGACCTACAGTGGCATTTGTCTGGATCAGTTTTAGAAGCTGAATGGCATCAGCACACTGCTTAGAGAAGCTTCACCTCAAGGCTCATCTTCCTCCTCCAAGTCTTGCTCCATGTACTCTACCCCCCTTCTGCTACATCCCTGCTTCATCCCAAGTAGTTCCTGACCACACCATCTCTTCTTCAAACCTTCTTCTCCTGTATTACCTGCTGCCCAGATCCCATTTGCAGGAACTGATTTGTAATCTCACCCTTTTGTGTAAAAAATACAAATCGTTTTCACCAGTCAACAAATGATTTGTTTTCTTACACTAAGTACTGCTTTATTTGCTAAAGACAGCGATAAGATAAGCAAGCATGGCAAAAACAAATTAACCAGTTCCTCCAGATTGAGCCAATCAATGCACTTTACTAGGCTGAAAAGCCTGCAAGGGAACTGCTGTGTGGCTTGTCACTGCCAGCTTGCAGGTCCACAAGGCACCTCACAACGTGTGCAGCTTCCAGAGACACATTCCACCTCTGCTCCATAGATACACACAGAATTGTCACCCAATTCAGCTGAGCATCCTGGGGCACAGTGAGGAAAAAGGGTTGTTTCATGTCTGTGCTGTACATGACCATTTGCAGGTTAGTCCTGACAAACATTAGAACTTCAAGCAAAAGAATCTGAAGGACAGGAACGTGCCAGGGAGAAAATATCTGGGCAAGAATCAGCTTGCACAGGAAATTCATCAGTCACATCCGAAAACAGAGATATACAAATGCTTTGACTACACCAGCTAATCATGCAGAGCAACAAATCAGGTTGTGAACACACTGCACACACAGCACACATTTCTGAGAAGCAAACACAACATCTGTTAAACATGCACGTGTCTAATGGATCATTTCTATTTGCACGTTTAATCTGAAGCTGTGGAAATATCCCCACCCTCAAAAAACCAAACCTATCCCACTGCAATTCAAAATACCAAGGTAGTCCAAGCCTTTCTTCAGGCCAACAGACCAGTTTATGAGGTCAAACCCAGTTGATACTCACATCTCTACCACATGCACAAAAATCAAGATGTGCATTTTTACAAGTTGTACCTGTGAAACTTATTCCAAAGAGGAGCACCTTTCCCTCATTAGCATTTAGCCTTTCCCTCAGTTTGTAACAGAGCCACTGCAGCTCCTCAAAGCACTTTTCCCTTTCTCCCAGTGCCTCTCTGTAGAAGGTGATCAAAGCTCATCACAAGTACAGCAAAGCACAACTATAAACCATGTCTTTTTGGTGAGCCAGCCAACACAAAGTGATTTCTTGGCATGGAAATAATTTGTCTTTTTAAAAGTCACCTACTCTGCCTGCTTTAGCATTTACTGCAGGAGATTCAGACACTGCATGCATAAACAATGCAGAGAAAAGAGAAAGGAAAGTTGAAATGCAGAAGCCTGCAGGGCAATTGGATGAGATATGCCCATCAGCTCTGCTCCCAGAAGGGGATGAGGAAATGCTCCCTGAGGACTGCAGGCAATGCTGGCCATGCTCTTACTCTACAGTACTTTTAGGGCCCCGAATCCAACTTTATAAAATGAACTTGCACATTTTGGAACTCCAACATGTCAAGCCTAGCCTCGATTCTAAGAGCTGAACAGCAGAAGAAAAATCAAAATCCCAGGAAAAATGTCAAAAGGTTTGTTTTATGCCCACTTCTGGATGTCTGTGCTCACTTACTGGGTCATTCTATAAATAACACTAGCATCCCACTAACAACTCACCAGGATTTCTTAAATCAATGGCTTTACCAACACACCTAGCCAGGCCAGTAAATCAACTACCATACCCCATCACACCACCAGGCCAAGAGGTCTAGTGTCCTGCCCCAGGCCATGACCATTTCCTGGCGTTTGAAAAGGTGGTGGAGGAGGGGAAGTGTTTTAATGACCCCAGAGCCCTGCAGAAAGGCCCGGGACTGGCAGATGGCCTCTCCAATGCTTACACCACAGGTTCTGGTTGTGTGACGTTAGACTTCATACCCCTTATCTTGCTGTAACCACATGCATTTATTGTACAGGGTTATATTCAGAGTTCCATGGTTTTTATCAGGCTGCCCGTTGGAAGGAAAAGGCTTTGTGCTGAGCTCAGTAACGTGTCCCTGTTCATTCAGGAAAGGGCTAATCTCAGCTGCCACAAAGCAAACGCTCTGCCTCACCATCCAGGCACTACCACAGGCCAAGCCTCACCTTCAGAGGAGCTCGGTTCCTCCTTTGGGTAATTATACACAGGTGGAATCTACTGCTGGCACTACCAGGTGCACCTGCAGCTCCCCATCCTGCCTGCCCCACACCCTGCCTCTCCCCCCACCACTGCCCACCCCTGAGCCTACAGGAATACGAGGTTACAAAGCCTAGACCCCCTAGAGATCCACATCCTCCACTTGAAACCTTCCCCTCTTTCTTCAATCCGCTCCCCCCGCTGCTCACCCCTTCCAGACCAGCTCTTCTCCCCCCATCCCTTCCACCCCTTGCATCCCACTCCCCCCTCTGGCCTCTCCACCCACTCCCACAT